>NW_026996364.1:0-75602 GCF_035044405.1 Drosophila montana | reverse complement strand
CAGTCTTTTAAAGCCACCACAGTTCTCAATTTGTTTAATTATATAAAATAATACAATTTTTCATGGCGTCCCCGGGTGGACACTTTTAAAAGACAATTTTGTGTAGAAAACAAAATTAAGTGGTTTAACTGCAAGGCTGTGGTTGTGGCTGTGTGTTAACTGTGGCGAGTGGTTTCAAATTGAAAATAAATTCGCGTCGGCCGGAAATATTTAAATAATAATAAATCTGTCCTGCTGCCATCGTTGGAGAATGCCAAGGAAAGTAGCTTCCAAAGTGGAACGTCCGGAACTGCAGGTACTGTGCTAAAAATTGAAAGCCCAACTCTATTGGTTTGGTTGCGCTAATGAAGCCAACGCTTTCAATTCGCTTTATTAATCAGGCATATCACTTTTTGAATTCGCTTGGCATATTCGATTTTAATTTAAATTAATAATTAGTAAATCGAATTTAGAGTCAAATATGGCTACCAAGGAAAGTTTTGACGATTCAAAAGAGAAACGCAATATGTCCGTTAAAAGCATAATGCGTTTAAATTATCATATAACAAAGGGTACATTAAACCTAGAGTCTACAGAGTTAGAATGTAGATTAGAAATGCTGGCCTCACATATAGATACAGCGTTAAGATATCGAGTAGACTCGAGTAGAAACTTTTGACCCAGATAATGAGTATCGTGCCGAGCTCGAAGAACTTTGTATAACGACAAAGGCTCGTCTAAGGTCCGTTATCAAGACATTAAGTCCTGCAACGCCTTCAGGCACGCCCGTTGCGGCTCCACGCATACGTCCTCCGCATCTGGCACTTCCCAAGTTAAGTGGAAAATACTCCGAGTTTAAGAATTTTATTAGCCTGTTCGAAACTCTTGTTCATAACGATCAGGCGATCCCGAGCATAGAGAAATTCAATCATCTGATCTCATGTCTCTCAGGTGAAGCTCTAGGCACTGTTAGAGCGTTTTGAGTCACCGAGGACAATTATTTAAAAGCATTGGACAGCCTAAAGAGAGTATGCGACAATGAATGTCTAATATTTAATGAAAATATTTCGGCTCTCTTTAGCCTGCCAAAAATAACGCAGCCTTCTGCGGCATCATTGAGATCAATGATTGACACTGTCTCCGCCATCTATGGCTCGCTCCTGTCAATAGGTGATGACAAAAAGATTTCTAACGCGATTCTCATTCACCTCGTTATGAACAAAGTTGACCCAATGACCAGACGAAAATGGGAGGATCAACTCGATTATGCAATCATTCCACTATGGAGTGATTGTGAAACAGCCTTGAATCGTAGATACCAACACCTTTCTGCTGAAGAATCAGCCAAAGCTTCGTCCGATGGCCCGAAGCCAGATTCAAAGGCTGTTTCCAAAAACAACAATCGAGGTTCGTTTTCGTGTTCTGTGGCTAGTGGAAGAAACGATCAAGTGACCCCAAAATGTTTATATTGCGGTTCCGAAGGCCATTCGATATTGAATTGCTCAGCATATGCCGCGTTATCAGTACAACAGCGGTTTGAGTTCGCTAAGGCGGCTCCTTTATGCATCAATTGCCTTCGGAAGGGGCACACTGTTGCCAAATGTAAGGCAAACAAGTGCAGAGTATGCAGTCGTTCTCATAACACACTGTTGCATAGATACTCTGCCGTTTCTAACACTCGAGCGTTACCACCACCCCTTGACTCCGCACAGGATCAACCATCGACTTCACATGCTATGCATGCGAATGTGTCTGATAGTGTAATCCTAGCTACCGCAGTCGTTAGCGTTAAAACGAGAAGTGGCGAGTTCGTTTTGGCTAGAGCTTTACTCGATTCTGGATCACAAATTAATTTTGTAACAGACGAGCTAGCACAACGATTGCAGCTGCGTAGAGAAGAGGCCAGTATCAGCTTACTCGGGATTGCTCAATGCAATACTCATGTAAGAAAGAAGATTCATACAGTGGTGGAGTCGCGAGTCAATTGCAGTGAGTTCTCGTTAGATTTGTGGATTTTGAAGACCATTTCTGGTTACCAGCCTGACCATACGGTCAATGTCAGTGGTTGGAAAATCCCTGAGAACTTGCAATTGGCTGATCCATATTTTCATAAGCCACAAAAGATCGACATGCTCATCGGAGCTGAGACGTTCTTTGAGCTTCTGTCTGTCGGTCAGATTAAACAAGGTCCGAATTGTCCGATTCTGCAAAAGACACTTGTTGGCTGGATTGTATCAGGGCGTTACACGCCGTTAAGTCATGAGAAGACTCATGCTGTTAATCTGAGTTGCCAAGAAGAGTCTTATACCTCGATAGACAAAACATTGCAGAAATTTTGGTCATTGGAAGAGTTGCCTTCAGCCAAAAAGGTCCGAACAGTTGAACAGCAGTTGTGAGAGCCACTTTCAAGATAATTTGGAAATACTGCCGTCAGGTAGATTTAAAGTAAGACTGCCATTTAAATCAGATCCCAATCAGCTTGGTAACTCCTTTGAGGTTGCTAAGCGTCGTTTTTTATCGCTTGAAAGACGCTTGCCTCGAGATCCCGAGCTTAAGCGCATGTACTTGGAATTCATGGAGGAATATTTAACTTTAGGTCACATGTCTGAAATAGATGATCAGATTCCAAGTACTCCACACTACTTCATTCCGCATTAGTGTGTTTTAAGACCACAAAGCACATCGACAAAGTTACGCGTTGTTTTCGAAGCGTCCTGTCGGACATCGTCTCAAATTGCGTTGAATGACCTTCTAATGGTTGGACCGACCATTCGAGAGAAGCTGTACTCGTCTCTGCTTCGATTTCGACTCCACAAATATGCGTTGACAGCTGACATCAAAAAGATGTATAGGCAGGTCATGGTGCACGAAGCGGATCGAGATTTCCAGCTCGTAGTGTGGAGAAAGCACCCATCTGACTCTTTGAGGTTCTTCAGGTTAAACACCGTAACTTACGGCACTGCGCCTGCCCGTTTACGGCAATACGGTGTTTAACAAAGCTAAGTGAGATGAGCGAGTCATCACACCCTAAAGCTGCTGACGTTATCAGGCACGACTTTTACGTCGATGATTTACTGACTGGTGCTGCATGCGTAGAGAATTTTCAGACAATTAAGTCTGCAGTGTCGCAAATACTCCAAAGCGCAGGTTTCTAACTAACCAAATGGTTTTCCAATTCCCCTGAGTTCTCCGCAACAAACGCAGCTAAGTCGATAACGACCTCAGAGTCTGACACAACCAAAACACTTGGCGTGTTGTGGTTGCCGAATGAAGATGCCTTTCAATTCAAGATGGACGATTCATTCATGGGTCTTAGAGCGACAAAACGGAACATTCTCTCGGTGACATCGCGGCTATTTGACACGCTTGGCTTGTTAAGCCCTCTGATAATCAAGGCAAAAATCCTACTCCAAGAGCTCTGGCTTCAGAAGTTAGACTGGGATGAATCTGTCCCTCAGAGTTCGGATAACTCGTGGCAGCAACAATCTAGTCTGATTCAGTTGCAACCAATAAAGATACCACGATACGTGTTTCCAGAGCCAACTTCACCGATCGAGATACATGGTTTTGCCGACGCCTCAATAAGAGCGTTTGGCGCATGCAGCCACACTGCAGAAGGTTGTCGATTGTAGAGATTGAACGGACGGTTCTTTGGTCTGATTCTGAAGTCACGCTTCATTGGATTCAGTCACATCCTTCGTCTTTGGCAACATTTGCGTCAAATCTAGTGGCTAAAATCCAAGAATGGACAGAGAAAGCTGAATGGCGCCATGTACCTACAAAGCAAAACCCAGCAGATATTGTTTCAAGAGGCTGCGATATCGATGAATTACTTGCGTCGATGTGGTTTGATGGCCCTTCATTTTTGAAGGAACCAAGAGAATCCTGGCCGGTTAACCAGCATCTGATGACAGATGAGATGCGAACTCTAGAAGTCCGCAAAATAGCTGTTGGACTAGCTGCTATGGTAGACCGACCAGATATCTTGGCAACTATCGATAGCTTTTCATCACATGCCAGGCTGCTGAGAGTGTTTGCTTATGTGTTCCGCTTTATTCAAAAATGTAAAAATCGAGAAGTACAATTTGAGAGTATCCCTACGGCGCTCGAAAGGAAAGAAGCTTTCGAGAAAATGGTTGAAGTCATCCAACGAGTTGAATTCGAAAGGGCACACGCGTGGGTCATAGCTTGCAGCGTCTTAATCCATTTATATATTAGTATAATGGATATTGGTGCTCCTTTTCGTTGTTGTGAGAAGGGGGACGATTTGTAAATGCCCCTATTTCATATGAAGCCAAGTTTCCGTTACTTTTAAAAAAAAGCTCACAATTCGCTAGAAGCTTTATTAGATACCTGCATTTGACGAATTGTCATGCTGGCCCAAGAGCACTCGTGAGTCTTCTTCGTGAGCGACTTTGGCTAATCAACGCTCAAGAGGTGAGATCATGTATCCGTTGCTTTAAATGCAAACCTCGTCTGCTAACACAAATTATGGGAAATTTATCAGCAGATTGACTCCGAGCTCTCCGCCCATTTTCGATCTGTGGCGTCGGTTTTTTGTGGCGCAATTAGCACGACTTTTCGAATGCGTGGAAAGCCTACGTATAAGTCGTACATAGCACTGTTTGTTTGCTTCGCCTCCAAAGCGGTTCACTTAGAACTAGTATCTGACTTATCCACTAATACATTTTTAATGGCTTTTCAAGCAAGTCGCCAGTTCCTGGAGTTGCGAGCTCGAATCGAGGAAGAGGCGGACGCAATTCGCGAGGTCTGTGGGAGGCAGGTGTGAAGTCTGCAAAGCACCTACTCCTACGGACGGTAGGCAGCCTGCTGCTTACGGCCGAGGAGCTGCAGACGACTCTTGTCGCAGTGGAAGCCGTCCTCAATTCCAGGCCCCTGGGAGCAATCAGCGAGGACCCAAGCGATGGCGAGGCTCTAACGCCAGGCCACCTACTGGTGGGAGGCCCATTGAGGGCTCTGCCAGCTGAGGGGACCCCGGACCAGCAGGGTCTCACCTGCTTGAATCGATGGCGAGCTGTCTCGTTGCTCAAGCAACAGTTTTGGCGGCGATGGTCACAGGAGTATGTGCTCGGACTCTAAGTGCGGAGCAAGTGGCACCGTCGCCTGCCAAACATCGTCGTGGGAGAGCTGGTGGTCGTCGCCGAGGACAATCTGCAGCCCCAGCAGCTGATCGGCAGAGTGACGGCAGTGCACGCAGGAGAGGACGGCGTCGTTAGAGAGGACAGGAGTGCGCCGCCTCCTGTCGAAGAACCGCAAGCCCAAAAAAATGTTCATCAGCTCGCAGCATCCAGTCGACAAGACCAACTGGCACAGGGCAGACCATCACCGCAAGGAGGCGTTACGCTCACACCTTGCAGCCTTCTTTGACAATATGCTCGTCAACATGGATTCGATGCCTCTTTCTCGCTGTGGAAAGCAACCCGAAGTGCTAAACGCCAGCCGATCCGGCAGGCCCCACTGAAAGACGCCGACAGCAGATGGTGTCGTTCAGACGACGAACAGGCCAACACCTTTGCTGCTCACCTCGCCGACCGTTTCAAGACTCATTAAATGGCCTCACCAAACGATATGAGAGACATTAGGACTCTGCTTTCCGCTCCATTTCAGTTGAACCTTCTCATCTCATTATTTACCTCGGCGAAAGTCTCTAATACATTAATTAAGTTATTTACGTGATTAATTAGTATACAAAAAAATAATATAAAAACTAAAATGAACGGAGTGCTAACTTCGAAGGCCATCGACTCGACAGTTAAATTATATATATTACTAGCGGGTATAACCCGGCCTTGCCCGTGGCACATATGTTATAAAATCAATGTTTTCAAAAAGCTTTGAAAATGATTTTGAAACTGATCGGACGGGAATCAAACAACTTTTATGCAAATCCGACAAAACTTAAAATTCACCAAAAAAATCTTTGAAATGCATTTTCCACCGAAGGAGTTTAAATTTTGCGACAAATATGAAACACGTCTCAAATGATTTTTCTTATAGATCTTTGGAAATAAATTTGAACACAAAACGTCACCCACCAAATCTTCGACCCCTATTTGCACCAAGGAGGGATGGATTTTTCAAAAAGTGTGAAGAACCCCTCAAATGAATTTGAACATAGATCTTTGAAAATGAGTTTAGGGCCGATCGGATGGTAAACAAAAAACTTTCATACAACCGTTTTCCGCCAATTTACCACTGTTGCGGGTGGAATTTCCCAAATCGCTGAAACCCGTATTCATTAAGTTCTTATGTAGAGCTTTGAAAACATGTTTGAAGCGAATCGGACACAGCTTAAAACTTCGCACAAAAAATCTTTGAGTCGCATTCCACCCGAAAAAGTTTGGATTCTGCGAAAAGTGTGAAACACGTCTCAAATGATTTTTCTTATAGATCTTTGGAAACGAATTTGAGCGCGAAACGTCACACACCAAATCTTTGACCTCCATTTCCACCAAGGAGGAACGGATTTTTCGAAAAGTGTGAAACACCCCTCAAATGAATTTGAACAACGATCTTTGAAAATAAGTTTGGGGCTGATCGGATCGTAAACAAAAAACTTTCATACAACCGTTTTCCGCCAATTTACAACTGCGGGTGGAATTTGCCGATCGCTAAAATACGTAGTTATTAAGTTCTTATGTAGAGCTTTGTAAATATGTTTGAAACAAATCGGACACAACTTTAAACTTCCCCCAAAAAATCTTAAAATCGCATTCCCCCCGAACAAGTTTTAATTCTGCGAAAAGTGTAAAACATGTCCCAATCTTATAGATTTGCTTAAAGGTTAGGAATAGTAAATTTGTATTTTTGCAGTTGCTGAAGATAATGGCATCATCAGCCTAAACAGAGAGTTGTATTTTGTTGTGCTTTAGTATTATATTATTGAGAGAATGGAAGGCAATCATGAACAATACCAGAGAGTGGAGACCCTTGTGGAATGCCGTTGTGTAATTTATAACAATAAGTTAAGGTGTTATTAACTCTAAAACGGATGGAAGGCAATCATGAACAATACCAGAGAGTGGAGACCCTTGTGGAATGCCGTTGTGTAATTTATAACAATAAGTTAAGGTGTTATTAACTCTAAAACGGATGGATCGCTTGGTCATGAAAGCCTTCACGAGGTCTTAGGACCTACCCCCCACCGGGAAAGTTATTCCAGTTTAGTGTGCACTCCAACGCGGTCAAAAGCCCTTTCGAAATCAGTAGCCAGGATGGTTACATGATTTCTGGTTGAAGGGCATCTGATGCGTAATGATGGATATGCAATAGGAAGTTCATGGTACTGTGCCGTTGTTTGAATGTAGTTTGGTTGGGGCTGATAAGTTTATTTTTGGTTATAAACCACAAGATCCTTTTGGCAAGAATTTTTTCCAGTGTTTTGCTTAAGCAGGAGAGTAGGGATTTGGGACGAAGTGCTGATAATTCGTGGGAAGGTTTGCTTGGCTTAAGGATTGGGATTATTGTAGCCGTTCTCCAAGTATGCGGATTAGCTATCCGCATCTAACATTTTGTTGTACATTTCTAGCATTCTTTGCTTTACTTCTATTGGTATGTTTAAAATGAATAGTGTACAAGATTCGGTCATAACCAGGAGTTTGTCCTTTAGCGTGCTGCAGGGCTGATTCTAGTTCAATCAATGTGATCTGGGATTCAAGGTGCTTAGAATCTGAGGATATGTGGTTAGGCAAATATGCCAGAGAGAGAAAGTTATCATTCCTGGAATAATTGGACCACATAGCTGCAAATGCATTGCCAATGTCTTCCGAATTTTGGAGCTCTACATTATTGTCTCTGATGGATTTAAGAGGCCCTGGGAAAATCCCAACTAAATTTTTGGTATCGGCCCATTTTTTGGTTGTGAAAAGTGGGCTTATGTTAGAGGTGAAATTGCCAAAAGATTTTCGTTTTGCACTTATAGCTTCTCTTTTAAACAAGGCTCTCGCTTTTTTGTAAGCTACTAAATTGGCACAGTTTTGAGAGGATTTATAGTTGTGTCAGAGAGCCTGCTTTTGTTTTCTCAGATCCTGGAGCCTTGGGCTGAATCAAACAGGGTTTCTTATCTGTTTTTTAGGATTAGTTTGTGGAATGGCTACGTTGGCTGCTGTTTTCATGTTTTTCGTAATTCTGGCAGTGAAGAGGTTCAGATCGTTGGTCGAGGAAAAAGTGCTTTTTGCAAACAGATTGGAAGGTATTCCAGTTGGCATGGTCAGTTTTGAACCTAATTATAGGTGGCAATTTTACAGGTTTAATATGTGTGAGAAGGTTAATAGTAATAGGGAAATGATCGCTCCCGTGTAAGTTTTGGACAATGGTTTATAGTAATAGGGAAATGATCGCTCCCGTGTAAGTTTTGGCCAATGGACCATTTAATGTATGGCACCATACTCAGGTCGATGTTAGTAAAGGAGTTGTCGGTAGAATGGTGGGTGGCAGAGCCGTCATTTAAAATAGCTAAGTTGTTCTGACTATGAGATCTTCAACTTGATAACCTTTGGAATTGCGAGAGCAGGACACCCAAAGCGGAATCCAAGCGTTAAAGTCCCCGACAAAAACAATAGCATTTTGAGCTGACTACAATATTTATTAAATCTGTAGCTAATAGTCTTTGCTTGGGGGGTATATAAGAGTTAAATATTATTATATTCGGATGGGATAAAAGCTCAATGCCCATGGAGCAAGTGGCTGAGATCAAATTGATAGTTTTGTGTGGGATGTTTTGCCGTATAAGTATATCAACGCCATGCTTCGCATGGAGAATGGAAGGATTATTGAAAAAATAACCAAAAAATTGTTTGGGAGTTGCAACTTAAGTAGTATTACATTTGACATTAGTCTCTTGTAGGCATATAAAATCCGGATTATCTTGTTTAATTGATAATAAAAGTTCAATGTATAATTGTATAATTACAAGGGTCATTCTTTGAAGAGATAAAGTGGATATTATATGCAAAGGAAAAAAGTTTAGTTCTATTTATATATCAGAATCATCCATAGAATCAGCTGATATGGTGTTATATTAATTTTGTTTTAAATAGGTAGAAGTAGTTTGGAGGTTAGAGTTAGAAATACTTTTAGTTTTGTTGGGTTTAAGTTCTTTTAAAAATTGAGTAGTTTTAGGCGAGAGGCCAAGACTCTCATAGTCATCATCGACTGTTTCGTTTGTGTTATTTTCGTGTTGATTTTACCGATAAGTCAGCGGTGTAGAGGAGGTGTTCAATGATGTTGTTGTTGTTTCTTTATTTGAATCAGTAATTGCCCTATCTTTGCTTAGTTTGTATGGACTTGGGCTTCTGTTGTTGTCTTTTTGTTCGGATGTTTTTACGTTACTATACTGTCCAGCATTTGTTACTGCAGCGTAGGAAGAAGGGCTGGATTGCTTTGTTGTTGTTGCATTGAATAGTAGCTTAGCTTCGCGCATTGTGCATTTTGTTGTTGTCGTGATTCTCAGTATTTCTCTTTGCGGCCGATATTTGGGGCATTAGCGAGAGGAGGATGGGTGTTCTTCTGAGCAGTTAACGCATTTCGATTGTGTACAGGTGTCAGGCGAATGGAGAGGTAAAGCGCAATTAACCATACGTGGTTCGTTTTTGCAGTGTTTGGCTGTGTGGCCAAGCAGCTGGCAAGATTTGCACCTCATTGGGTTTGGTATGTACCCCCGTACCTTAACCGAATGCCATGCAAAATCGATTTTTCTGGGTAGGTGGTAGATCAAAAGTGACCAGAATTACTCCAGAGGGTTTAGTGCCAGTGCCCGTGGTTTTGGTGAACTTGAATATATCACTGACTTTTTGGGATCGCAGTTCTTCTATAATTTCTTCGTTGGGGATATCGGAGAGATATGGAGCGTATATTGCCTTTTATTTGATTTAGAGTTTCATGCATCTTGCATGTGATCTCGCAAATGCCTGGTAAAGAATGTGAGTTGATGAATTTGTCAGCCTCGCTTTGATTTTTAGCTAGCATCAGCAAGTTGCCGTCACGCAAGCTGAGATGGAGGTGGTGTTTTTAGATATTAGACGTAGAGCGTTGTAAACGGCAACACAGAAGAAATCTGAGATTTTTTCTCGTTGTTTTTGGATGCAATTACAATGTATTTGGGGTTTTCGAGAGTTATTGTTGGAAGATCGGGGAATGTCATGACGTCTTTTTGTCTCTTTTTTTTCACGGGGGGCTTTCAGAAAGCAACGAAAACTGATTGGCCCTCAGATTAGGGGCCCGAGGGGGAGGCCCAATAGTCAGATGAATAAAGCTTTAGTTATGAGAGCAAAAACTTAACTGCACTAGCGAAAGAATGTGAGAAAAGCAATCAATGATAGACCGCGTGGGTCACAAAATAAATACACCGATTAGACTCTGCTGATAAGAAAACTGACATCTGCCCGCAACGAGAGCTAGCCGAAGACTGGTCTTTAATATAATAAAGAAGCTTAGTTTCAAAAAAGCCCCGGGACAAGACTTGCTCTGCAACAGGAAATGATCGCTCCCGTGTAAGTTTTGGCCAATGGATTATAGTAATAGGGAAATGATCGCTCCCGTGTAAGTTTTGGCCAATGGACCATTTAATGTATGGCACCATACTCAGGTCGATGTTAGTAAAGGAGTTGTCGGTAGAATGGTGGGTGGCAGAGCCGTCATTTAAAATAGCTAAGTTGTTCTGACTATGAGATCTTCAACTTGATAACCTTTGGAATTGCGAGAGCAGGACACCCAAAGCGGACTCCAAGCGTTAAAGTCCCCGACAAAAACTATAGGTTTTTGAGCTGACTACAATATTTATTAAATCTGTAGCTAATAGTCTTTGCTTGGGGGGTATATAAGAGTTAAATATTATTATATTCGGATGGGATAAAAGCTCAATGCCCATGGAGCAAGTGGCTGAGATCAAATTGATAGTTTTGTGTGGGATGTTTTGCCGTATAAGTATATCAACGCCATGCTTCGCATGGAGAATGGAAGGATTATTGAAAAAATAACCAAAAAATTGTTTGGGAGTTGCAACTTAAGTAGTATTACATTTGACATTAGTCTCTTGTAGGCATATAAAATCCGGATTATCTTGTTTAATTGATAATAAAAGTTCAATGTATAATTGTATAATTACAAGGGTCATTCTTGGAAGAGATAAAGTGGATATTATATGCAAAGGAAAAAAGTTTAGTTCTATTTATATATCAGAATCATCCATAGAATCAGCTGATATGGTGTTATATTAATTTTGTTTTAAATAGGTAGAAGTAGTTTGGAGGTTAGAGTTAGAAATACTTTTAGTTTTGTTGGGTTTAAGTTCTTTTAAAAATTGAGTAGTTTTAGGCGAGAGGCCAAGACTCTCATAGTCATCATCGACTGTTTCGTTTGTGTTATTTTCGTGTTGATTTTACCGATAAGTCAGCGGTGTAGAGGAGGTGTTCAATGATGTTGTTGTTGTTTCTTTATTTGAATCAGTAATTGCCCTATCTTTGCTTAGTTTGTATGGACTTGGGCTTCTGTTGTTGTCTTTTTGTTCGGATGTTTTTACGTTACTATACTGTCCAGCATTTGTTACTGCAGCGTAGGAAGAAGGGCTGGATTGCTTTGTTGTTGTTGCATTGAATAGTAGCTTAGCTTCGCGCATTGTGCATTTTATTGTTGTCGTGATTCTCAGTATTTCTCTTTGCGGCCGATATTTAGGGCATTAGCGAGAGGACGATGGGTGTTCTTCTGAGCAGTTAACGCATTTCGATTGTGTACAGGTGTCAGGCGAATGGAGAGGTAAAGCGCAATTAACCATACGTGGTTCGTTTTTGCAGTGTTTGGCTGTGTGGCCAAGCAGCTGGCAAGATTTGCACCTCATTGGGTTTGGTATGTACCCCCGTACCTTAACCGAATGCCATGCAAAATCGATTTTTCTGGGTAGGTGGTAGATCAAAAGTGACCAGAATTACTCCAGAGGGTTTAGTGCCAGTGCCCGTGGTTTTGGTGAACTTGAATATATCACTGACTTTTTGGGATCGCAGTTCTTCTATAATTTCTTCGTTGGGGATATCGGAGAGATATGGAGCGTATATTGCCTTTTATTTGATTTAGAGTTTCATGCATCTTGCATGTGATCTCGCAAATGCCTGGTAAAGAATGTGAGTTGATGAATTTGTCAGCCTCGCTTTGATTTTTAGCTAGCATCAGCAAGTTGCCGTCACGCAAGCTGAGATGGAGGTGGTGTTTTTAGATATTAGACGTAGAGCGTTGTAAACGGCAACACAGAAGAAATCTGAGATTTTTTCTCGTTGTTTTTGGATGCAATTACAATGTATTTGGGGTTTTCGAGAGTTATTGTTGGAAGATCGGGGAATGTCATGACGTCTTTTTGTCTCTTTTTTTTCACGGGGGGCTTTCAGAAAGCAACGAAAACTGATTGGCCCTCAGATTAGGGGCCCGAGGGGGAGGCCCAATAGTCAGATGAATAAAGCTTTAGTTATGAGAGCAAAAACTTAACTGCACTAGCGAAAGAATGTGAGAAAAGCAATCAATGATAGACCGCGTGGGTCACAAAATAAATACACCGATTAGACTCTGCTGATAAGAAAACTGACATCTGCCCGCAACGAGAGCTAGCCGAAGACTGGTCTTTAATATAATAAAGAAGCTTAGTTTCAAAAAAGCCCCGGGACAAGACTTGCTCTGCAACAGGAAATGATCGCTCCCGTGTAAGTTTTGGCCAATGGATTATAGTAATAGGGAAATGATCGCTCCCGTGTAAGTTTTGGCCAATGGACCATTTAATGTATGGCACCATACTCAGGTCGATGTTAGTAAAGGAGTTGTCGGTAGAATGGTGGGTGGCAGAGCCGTCATTTAAAATAGCTAAGTTGTTCTGACTATGAGATCTTCAACTTGATAACCTTTGGAATTGCGAGAGCAGGACACCCAAAGCGGACTCCAAGCGTTAAAGTCCCCGACAAAAACTATAGGTTTTTGAGCTGACTACAATATTTATTAAATCTGTAGCTAATAGTCTTTGCTTGGGGGGTATATAAGAGTTAAATATTATTATATTCGGATGGGATAAAAGCTCAATGCCCATGGAGCAAGTGGCTGAGATCAAATTGATAGTTTTGTGTGGGATGTTTTGCCGTATAAGTATATCAACGCCATGCTTCGCATGGAGAATGGAAGGATTATTGAAAAAATAACCAAAAAATTGTTTGGGAGTTGCAACTTAAGTAGTATTACATTTGACATTAGTCTCTTGTAGGCATATAAAATCCGGATTATCTTGTTTAATTGATAATAAAAGTTCAATGTATAATTGTATAATTACAAGGGTCATTCTTGGAAGAGATAAAGTGGATATTATATGCAAAGGAAAAAAGTTTAGTTCTATTTATATATCAGAATCATCCATAGAATCAGCTGATATGGTGTTATATTAATTTTGTTTTAAATAGGTAGAAGTAGTTTGGAGGTTAGAGTTAGAAATACTTTTAGTTTTGTTGGGTTTAAGTTCTTTTAAAAATTGAGTAGTTTTAGGCGAGAGGCCAAGACTCTCATAGTCATCATCGACTGTTTCGTTTGTGTTATTTTCGTGTTGATTTTACCGATAAGTCAGCGGTGTAGAGGAGGTGTTCAATGATGTTGTTGTTGTTTCTTTATTTGAATCAGTAATTGCCCTATCTTTGCTTAGTTTGTATGGACTTGGGCTTCTGTTGTTGTCTTTTTGTTCGGATGTTTTTACGTTACTATACTGTCCAGCATTTGTTACTGCAGCGTAGGAAGAAGGGCTGGATTGCTTTGTTGTTGTTGCATTGAATAGTAGCTTAGCTTCGCGCATTGTGCATTTTATTGTTGTCGTGATTCTCAGTATTTCTCTTTGCGGCCGATATTTAGGGCATTAGCGAGAGGAGGATGGGTGTTCTTCTGAGCAGTTAACGCATTTCGATTGTGTACAGGTGTCAGGCGAATGGAGAGGTAAAGCGCAATTAACCATACGTGGTTCGTTTTTGCAGTGTTTGGCTGTGTGGCCAAGCAGCTGGCAAGATTTGCACCTCATTGGGTTTGGTATGTACCCCCGTACCTTAACCGAATGCCATGCAAAATCGATTTTTCTGGGTAGGTGGTAGATCAAAAGTGACCAGAATTACTCCAGAGGGTTTAGTGCCAGTGCCCGTGGTTTTGGTGAACTTGAATATATCACTGACTTTTTGGGATCGCAGTTCTTCTATAATTTCTTCGTTGGGGATATCGGAGAAATATGAAGCGTATATTGCCTTTTATTTAATTTAGAGTTTCATGCATCTTGCATGTGATCTCGCAAATGCCCGGTAAAGAATGTGAGTTGATGAATTTGTCAGCCTCGCTTTGATTTTTAGCTAGCATCAGCAAGTTGCCGTCACGCAAGCTGAGATGGAGGTGGTGTTTTTAGATATTAGACGTAGAGCGTTGTAAACGGCAACACAGAAGAAATCTGAGATTTTTTCTCGTTGTTTTTGGATGCAATTACAATGTATTTGGGTTTTTCGAGAGTTATTGTGGGAAGATCGGGGAATGTCATGTCGTCTTTTTGTCTCTTTTTTTTCACGGGGGGCTTTCAGAAAGCAACGAAAACTGATTGGCCCTCAGATTAGGGGCCCGAGGGGGAGGCCCAATAGTCAGATGAATAAAGCTTTAGTTATGAGAGCAAAAACTTAACTGCACTCGCGAAAGAATGTGAGAAAAGCAATCAATGATAGACCGCGTGGGTCACAAAATAAATACACCGATTAGACTCTGCTGATAAGAAAACTGACATCTGCCCGCAACGAGAGCTAGCCGAAGACTGGTCTTTAATATAATAAAGAAGCTTAGTTTCAAAAAAGCCCCGGGACAAGACTTGCTCTGCAACAGGACATTGAAGGCTCTTCCTGAGAACGCGCTGATCTTCCTTGCGATGATCTTCAACGCGGATTTAAGAGTGCAATACTTCCCGTCTTCGTGAAAGATTGCCATTGTATCGATCAATGCAGTCATTGTATCGATCAATGCAGTCTTCGTCGACATAGAGCGGGCCTTTGACCGGGCATGGCACCTGGGGCTCCTGGCCAAAATCTTGTCTACCCTGACCCTACTTCGAACTCATGAAATCCTACCTGGAGGGTCGATTATTCAGTGTCAAAGCGCGAATGGGACTATCAGCCATCTATCCAGTTATGGCAGGAGTACCCCAAGGTAGCGTTATCGGCCCTATCCTGTTTTTATTATTTACAGCAGACATACCGGTCCCTGACGCGGACGAGTTAGGCATCGATCCACACAAAATGATGATTGCCACCTACACTGACGACGTTGAAATCTTTTTTAGCTCCCACTGCGAGTACAAAGCTGCAGACGAAATTCAGGAGTTCTTTCACCTTCTACACAACTGGGCCAAAAGGCGGAATATTAAAATAAACAGCTCCAAATGCATAAACGAGTGCTTCACCCTGAGAAAAAGTGTTCCTTCAGCTGTGCAGCTCTGCGGGGGCACCGTCCCACACAGCAATCAAGTTAAATATCTAGGATTGCTCTTCGACCAGCGACTAACTTTTAGACTTCACATCACGTCAGTGGTTAATAGTTGCCAAACTAAAATCGCCAGCTTATATTGGCTACTGAACAAACAGTGCAAGGTTTCTCTCAACAATAAGCGCACAGTGTACTTGCAGATTATTGCCCCCGTATGGATGTACGGCATTCCGATCTAGGGCATTGCTGCCAAGTCTCAACGTAAGAGAGTGCAAGTCATGCACATAAAGCATTACGCCCAATCACGGACTTGAATCTGGTGGTCGCCGAGGACCAGATCGCCTTCCACTCAAGGCGATACAACGATCGACTGTTGGTTCACAGCAATCGCTTGGCCAGACCCCTGGCTAAAGCTACACCTATCCTGCTGCTCAAAAGGCACCACTTTGACCTTTTCCCACGAGGGAGTTCACGGCGCAGGAGGTGTCCAGGAGGTCACATAAGGTCACAATTCATTACGACTTATAACTTAGATTTTATATATCTAATTACTCTTAATACTGTTTATTGTACAAAAATGACGACACCTAACTTGATTCTAAGCGCATTATAGGACACTCTGAGTACTTGTTAAAATAAAACTTTATATAACTTTTTTGTTGTTTATTTTGCAGGATAGGGAGACGGTATCGAAAAAAAAATATACTCTGTGTATACAGTACGTATGTGTATTCTGTTTAGTACAGTACTAAGTGTCAAATTTGGCGACTCTAGCTCTTATCACTTAAGAGATTTGCGCAAAAACAGGAATCCCTGATGGTTTTTTAAGAATTGAGTTTTCAAGCAACTTTTCAGTGATTGAAAACAAACTCATTCTGTGTTTAAGATTTTAAATCTCTAGCTCTTAAAGGTTCTGACACCGACAAGTTCATTCATACGGACAGACGGACGGACGGACGGACGGACGGGCGGACATGCTGACAGATAGGAGGGCAGTAGGAAGGCCACACGCGCTCTTGCAAATCAAAATAATATCTGTCGTGCAATTTTAAATGTTCCTATATATATTTATACATTATGAGTAAGAATTTTATATTCACTTATCCTATAATATGTTTTTAATATCCTAAAATCATTAAAAATGGGTAAAAAGAGAATAATGATTTTGTGCAAATGAATGTAACAGGCAGTGTCGATCTGGCCATGTTCTTTGTCTGTCTCTCAGACTGCCTGTATGTATGAACGCGACTATCTCTGAATTCCTAATATCTAGTCTAAAAATTTTGAATTTAGGTTTTGAATTTTGTACAGATATCGAAGACTTCCCTATTTTGGTAACGCACTTCTTTCCCCACAAAATATAACTATAGCAACATTTTTAGATATATGGTCCGTTAAGATCGCACAATAAACAAAAATATAAATTGCGAAAGAATTTCCCATAGTGTGTGACTAGGAAAAGAACCAGCGCAGCCGCAGTTTGACGTGAGGTTCAGGAAATCTCAAAGTGGGCTACTCCCGACTAGAACACTCTTACATGTTTGTAATATATTTGAAAGTTCTTGAATTAAAAAAAAAATTTTAAGTCAAAATAGCAAACGACAAAATGCTTGTCCATTTATTAGTTCCTATAACTAATTGTGAAGATTCTGCTCATAGAAGTATTACACACAATACAGGAACGTTATCGGTAATGTTTACCAACGACGTGGATGCGACTCCAGGGAATTTACTCACGACATTGTCGCGGTTAACGACCTTGGTGGCATTTACCAACACTGTGTGGTCGAAGGAAAGTGCCCGCATCAGTTTGCTCTGTGCCATCGTCGAAGCATTTAGCGGGGCGATTGTTGACGATGATCACCCCGTCTTCGAAAATCGTAATGTGTTCCAGGTGGGTGCGCTGATATTGGGAATGGGCGACGCGTTCTTTATGTAAGCCACGAGCGCAGGTGTCGCGTGGCGCAGTTCGCTAAACGTCGAATAGGTTGTTGGGACGCAATTTGTGACAGCTAGGGTATTACCCTAATGACACTCCGCTAAGATGCTATTTGAGATTTGGTAATTGTGATTGAGTTCTATGGGGAATATTTGGATTTGTTTGCATATGAACTTAGTTTCAGGGACATCTTTGAGTTGTTCATTTAGAATAGACTTCAAATCAGCGTGATCTAAGATGGTTGGAGCGTGAGGTTCTGAACTTCGGCAATTGGCATTCTGCTCTAGGGCAAAAATCTTTTGGTGCTAATCACCACCTGCCTATTATTTGACTCTTTGAGTTTTGACTCGGAGCACATAATTTTTTCGAAATCGGAGACATCAAAGGTGCCTGCCACGATTTTTAGTGTTGTGCCCAAAAAGTCTAAGCTTCTCGCCAACCTGTTGTAACGTGGAGAATAAGTTTGTTATGAGTTCGATATCTGTGTCTAAGAGTTTTCGCATATGAGACTGTGAAAACAAGTCTGACAAGTCTCATCCGCGCCTTACAAAATCATGTTGGCTCCAAGCTAATAAATCGCCGTCTACTATCGGAATGTAATCGGAGTGTGAATAGTCGGTAATACGAGCATTATTAACTGCGAGAAATATAAGTACTACAGGTATAAGGGTATTCCATTAGTGCGTTAAATGAGACCATTAAAGGATGAATGGAAATGCAAACAAATGCTAAGCATGCAACCCCAAATTATGGATTTCGTCAACGCGCGTAATCAACAATAAACTCTCTTAAGATAATATTTATCAGCTAAACCCGACTACTTTGGAACTCGACTTCTAAACTTCATGGATATTGCACTTACCCTGCCAATCATCCAACCGCCACTCATGGCAAATGTGGTATTGCCTCATTAAAACCAACATACAGCATTTTCCTACCCGACCAGTCTGCAAAAATTAGGTACAAATGGCCTTAGCTATAGTCACTACGGGCCTCGGCAATATAGAGGTGTGTTCTATTTACTGCCCTCCAACCTAGACTTGGCTGAGTGGCGACTTTGCAGACCTGTTAAGACATCTAGTCCGTATATTCCTTATCGATTGGAACGCCATCACAGGCTCTGGGGAGACCAGCGGTGCAACCAAATATGTAAGGAGATTGCGACATTTGCCCTATCCTTAAATGTGGACGTGTTAGGCTGTCCCACAAGATACCCATGCAGAGCTAATAACAACCCATGCTGTCTGGACTTCGACATAGACAAGCGATTTGACATGAGTTGGGATCATCTCCCATTTATTGTCACACTCAACTCCGCTGCAACATACTTTTTCCAGAGAGGCAGCACGGCTCATCGATTGCAACACAAATTCATAAGAGTTTACGCGGTGCTTGAATGACTAGATTTACCCCGACATGGAGCTGAATTCTTGTACAGACATAGACGATGCTTTAGACATATTCACAAGCAAAGTTCGCAGAGCCGCTTTTGAAGCTCGCCACACCGTCTCCAGGCCTCCTAAACACATTAATGGCACACTCGCGCTTCCCTCTGAACTGCGCCGTCTCCTGTCGAAGAACCGCAAGCTCCAAAAAATGTTCATCAGCTCGCAGCATCTAGTCGACAAGACCAACTGGCACAGGGCAGACCATCACCTCAAGGAGGCGTTACGCTCACACCTTGCAGCCTTCTTTGACAATATGCTCGTCAACATGGATTCGATGCCTCTTTCTCGCTGTGGAAAGCAACCCGAAGTGCTAAACGCCAGCCGATCCGGCAGGCCCCACTGAAAGACGCCGACAGCAGATGGTATCGTTCAGACGACGAACAGGCCAACACCTTTGCTGCTCACCTCGCCGACCGCTTCAAGACTCATAAAATGGCCTCACCAAACGATGTGAGAGACATTAGGACTCTGCTTTCCGCTCCATTTCAGTTGGACCTCCTCATCTCATTATTTACCTCGGCGAAAGTCTCTAATACATTTATTTAGTTATTTACGTGATTAATTAATATACAAAAAAATAATATAAAAACTAAAATGAAGGGAGTGCTAGCTTCGAAGGCCATCGACTCGACAGTTAAATTATATATATTACTAGCGGGTATAACCCGGCCTTGCCCGTGGCACATATGTTATAAAATCAATGTTTTCAAAAAGCTTTGAAAATGATTTTGAAACTGATCGGACGGGAATCAAACAACTTTTATGCAAATCCGACAAAACTTAAAATTCACCAAAAAAATCTTTGAAATGCATTTTCCACCGAAGGAGTTTAAATTTTGCGACAAATGTGAAACACGTCTCAAATGATTTTTCTTATAGATCTTTGGAAATAAATTTGAACACAAAACGTCACCCACCAAATCTTCGACCCCCATTTGCACCAAGGAGGGATGGATTTTTCAAAAAGTGTGAAGAACCCCTCAAATGAATTTGAACATAGATCTTTGAAAATGAGTTTGGGGCCGATCGGATCGTAAACAAAAAACTTTCATACAACCGTTTTCCGCCAATTTACAACTGCGGGTGGAATTTCCCGATCGCTAATATACGTAGTTATTAAGTTCTTATGTAAAGCTTTGTAAATATGTTTGAAACAAATCGGACACAACTTTAAACTTCCCCCAAAAAATCTTAAAATCGCATTCCCCCCGAACAAGTTTTAATTCTGCGAAAAGTGTGAAACACGTCCCAAATGATTTTTCTTATAGATCTCTGGAAATGAATTTGAGCGCGAAACGTCGCCCACCAAATCTAGTGTTGCTTAAACGTAAGTCTTCTGTCGAAGGTTATGCCAAGAACTTTAAGACTAAATGTATTTTAAATTGTTATGTTATTTACAGTTAAAGTTCGATATGTACAACGATGTTTTTTACAAATATGGAATAGTTTACATTTGTTTAAAGCAAGAGTGGCTCCTGAGAATTTGCCCCATTCTACGGTATCATTAAGTGTTTGCTTAAAGGTTAGGAATAGTAAATTTTTATTTTTGCAGTTGCTGAAGATAATGGCATCATCAGCCTAAACAGAGAGTTGTATTTTTATTGTGCTTTAGTATTATATTATTGAGAGAATGGAAGCCAATCATGAACAATACCAGAGAGTGGAGACCCTTGTGGAACGCCGTTGTGTAATTTATACAAAAAGTTAAGGTGTTATTAACTCTAACACGGATGGATCGCTTGGTCATGAAAGCCTTCACGAGGTCTTAGGACCTACCCCCCACCGGGAAAGTTATTCCAGTTCAGTGTGCACTTCAACGCGGTCAAAAGCCCTTTCGAAATCAGTAGCCAGGATGGTTACATGATTTCTGGTTGAAGGGCATCTGATGCGTAATGATGGATATGCAATAGGAAGTTCATGGTACTGTGCTGTTGTTTGAATGTAGTTTGGTTGGGGCTGATAAGTTTATTTTTGGTTATAAACCACAAGATCCTTTTGGCAAGAATTTTTTCCAGTGTTTTGCTCAAGCAGGAGAGTAGGGATTTGGGACGAAGTGCTGATAATTCGTGGGAAGGTTTGCTTGGCTTAAGGATTGGGATTATTGTAGCCGTTCTCCAAGTATGCGGATTAGCTATCCGCATCTAACATTTTGTTGTACATTTCTAGCATTCTTTGCTTTACTTCTATTGGTATGTTTAAAATGAATAGTGTACAAGATTCGGTCATAACCAGGAGTTTTCCCTTTAGCGTGCTGCAGGGCTGATTCTAGTTCAATCAATGTGATCTGGGATTCAAGGTGCTTAGAATCTGAGGATATGTGGTTAGGCAAATATGCCAGAGAGAGAAAGTTATCATTCCTGGAATAATTGGACCACATAGCTGCAAATGCATTGCCAATGTCTTCCGAATTTTGGAGCTCTACATTATTGTCTCTGATGGATTTAAGAGGCCCTGGGAAAATCCCAACTAAATTTTTGGTATCGGCCCATTTTTTTTTTGGTTGTGAAAAGTGGGCTTATGTTAGAGGTGAAATTGCCAAAAGATTTTCGTTTTGCACTTATAGCTTCTCTTTTAAACAAGGCTCTCGCTTTTTTGTAAGCTACTAAATTGGCACAGTTTTGAGAGGATTTATAGTTGTGTCAGAGAGCCTGCTTTTGTTTTCTCAGATCCTGGAGCCTTGGGCTGAATCAAACAGGGTTTCTTATCTGTTTTTTAGGATTAGTTTGTGGAATGGCTACGTTGGCTGCTGTTTTCATGTTTTTCGTAATTCTGGCAGTGAAGAGGTTCAGATCGTTGGTCGAGGAAAAAGTGCTTTTTGCAAACAGATTGGAAGGTATTCCAGTTGGCATGGTCAGTTTTGAACCTAATTATAGGTGGCAATTTTACAGGTTTAATATGTGTGAGAAGGTTAATAGTAATAGGGAAATGATCGCTCCCGTGTAAGTTTTGGACAATGGTTTATAGTAATAGGGAAATGATCGCTCCCGTGTAAGTTTTGGCCAATGGACCATTTAATGTATGGCACCATACTCAGGTCGATGTTAGTAAAGGAGTTGTCGGTAGAATGGTGGGTGGCAGAGCCGTCATTTAAAATAGCTAAGTTTGTTCTGACTATGAGATCTTCAACTTGATAACCTTTGGACTTGCGAGAGCAGGACACCCAAAGCGGACTCCAAGCGTTAAAGTCCCCGACAAAAACTATAGGTTTTTGAGCTGACTACAATATTTATTAAATCTGTAGCTAATAGTCTTTGCTTGGGGGGTATATAAGAGTTAAATATTATTATATTCGGATGGGATAAAAGCTCAATGCCCATGGAGCAAGTGGCTGAGATCAAATTGATAGTTTTGTGTGGGATGTTTTGCCGTATAAGTATATCAACGCCATGCTTCGCATGGAGAATGGAAGGATTATTGAAAAAATAACCAAAAAATTGTTTGGGAGTTGCAACTTAAGTAGTATTACATTTGACATTAGTCTCTTGTAGGCATATTAAATCCCGATTGGCTTGTTCAATTGATAATAAAAGTTCAATGTATAATTGTATAATTACAAGGGTCATTCTTGGAAGAGATAAAGTGGATATTATATGCAAAGGAAAAAAGTTTAGTTCTATTTATATATCAGAATCATCCATAGAATCAGCTGATATGGTGTTATATTAATTTTGTTTTAAATAGGTAGAAGTAGTTTGGAGGTTAGAGTTAGAAATACTTTTAGTTTTGTTGGGTTTAAGTTCTTTTAAAAATTGAGTAGTTTTAGGCGAGAGGCCAAGACTCTCATAGTCATCATCGACTGTTTCGTTTGTGTTATTTTCGTGTTGATTTTACCGATAAGTCAGCGGCGTAGAGGAGGTGTTCAATGATGTTGTTGTTGTTTCTTTATTTGAATCAGTAATTGCTCTATCTTTGCTTAGTTTGTATGGACTTGGGCTTCTGTTGTTGTCTTTTTGTTCGGATGTTTTTACGTTACTATACTGTCCAGCATTTGTTACTGCAGCGTAGGAAGAAGGGCTGGATTGCTTTGTTGTTGTTGCATTGAATAGTAGCTTAGCTTCGCGCATTGTGCATTTTGTTGTTGTCGTGATTCTCAGTATTTCTCTTTGCGGCCGATATTTAGGGCATTAGCGAGAGGAGGATGGGTGTTCTTCTGAGCAGTTAACGCATTTCGATTGTGTACAGGTGTCAGGCGAATGGAGAGGTAAAGCGCAATTAACCATACGTGGTTCGTTTTTGCAGTGTTTGGCTGTGTGGCCAAGCAGCTGGCAAGATTTGCACCTCATTGGGTTTGGTATGTACCCCCGTACCTTAATCGAATGCCATGCAAAATCGATTTTTCTGGGTAGGTGGTAGATCAAAAGTGACCAGAATTACTCCAGAGGGTTTAGTGCCAGTGCCCGTGGTTTTGGTGAACTTGAATATATCACTGACTTTTTGGGATCGCAGTTCTTCTATAATTTCTTCGTTAGGGATATCGGAGAGATATGAAGCGTATATTGCCTTTTATTTGATTTAGAGTTTCATGCATCTTGCATGTGATCTCGCAAATGCCCGGTAAAGAATGTGAGTTGATGAATTTGTCAGCCTCGCTTTGATTTTTAGCTAGCATCAGCAAGTTGCCGTCACGCAAGCTGAGATGGAGGTGGTGTTTTTAGATATTAGACGTAGAGCGTTGTAAACGGCAACACAGAAGAAATCTGAGATTTTTTCTCGTTGTTTTTGGATGCAATTACAATGTATTTGGGGTTTTCGAGAGTTATTGTTGGAAGATCGGGGAATGTCATGTCGTCTTTTTGTCTCTTTTTTTTCACGGGGGGCTTTCAGAAAGCAACGAAAACTGATTGGCCTTCAGATTAGGGGCCCGAGGGGGAGGCCCAATAGTCAGATGAATAAAGCTTTAGTTATGAGAGCAAAAACTTAACTGCACTCGCGAAAGAATGTGAGAAAAGCAATCAATGATAGACCACGTGGGTCACAAAAGAAATACACCGATTAGACTCTGCTGATAAGAAAACTGACATCTGCCCGCAACGAGAGCTAGCCGAAGACTGGTCTTTAATATAATAAAGAAGCTTAGTTTCAAAAAAGCCCCGGGACAAGACTTGCTCTGCAACAGGACATTGAAGGCTCTTCCTGAGAACGCGCTGATCTTCCTTGCGATGATCTTCAACGCGGATTTAAGAGTGCAATACTTCCCGTCTTCGTGAAAGATTGCCATTGTATCGATCAATGCAGTCATTGTATCGATCAATGCAGTCTTCGTCGACATAGAGCGGGCCTTTGACCGGGCATGGCACCTGGGGCTCCTGGCCAAAATCTTGTCTACCCTGACCCTACTTCGAACTCATGAAATCCTACCTGGAGGGTCGATTATTCAGTGTCAAAGCGCGAATGGGACTATCAGCCATCTATCCAGTTATGGCAGGAGTACCCCAAGGTAGCGTTATCGGCCCTATCCTGTTTTTATTATTTACAGTAGACATACCGGTCCCTGACGCGGACGAGTTAGGCATCGATCCACACAAAATGATGATTGCCACCTACACTGACGACGTTGAAATCTTTTTCAGCTCCCACTGCGAGTACAAAGCTGCAGACGAAATTCAGGAGTTCTTTCACCTTCTACACAACTGGGCCAAAAGGCGGAATATTAAAATAAACAGCTCCAAATGCATAAACGAGTGCTTCACCCTGAGAAAAAGTGTTCCTTCAGCTGTGCAGCTCTGCGGGGGCACCGTCCCACAGAGCAATCAAGTTAAATATCTAGGATTGCTCTTCGACCAGCGACTAACTTTTAGACTTCACATCACGTCAGTGGTTAATAGTTGCCAAACTAAAATCGCCAGCTTATATTGGCTACTGAACAAACAGTGCAAGGTTTCTCTCAACAATAAGCGCACAGTGTACTTGCAGATTATTGCCCCCGTATGGATGTACGGCATTCCGATCTAGGGAATTGCTGCCAAGTCTCAACGTAAGAGAGTGCAAGTCATGCACATAAAGCATTACGCCTAATCACGGACTTGAATCTGGTGGTCGCCGAGGACCACTCAAGGCGATACAACGATCGACTGTTGGTTCACAGCAATCGCTTGGCCAGACCCCTGGCTAAAGCTACACCTATCCTGCTGCTCAAAAGGCACCACTTTGACCTTTTCCCACGAGGGAGATCACGGCGCAGGAGGTGTCCAGGAGGTCACATAAGGTCACAATTCATTACGACTTATAACTTAGATTTTATATATCTAATTACTCTTAATACTGTTTATTGTACAAAAATGACGACACCTAACTTGATTCTAAGCGCATTATAGGACACGCTGAGTATTTGTTAAAATAAAACTTTATATAACTTTTTTGTTGTTTATTTTGCAGGATAGGGAGACGGTATCGAAAAAAAAATATACTCTGTGTATACAGTACGTATGTGTATTCTGTTTAGTACAGTTCTAAGTGTCAAATTTGGCGACTCTAGCTCTTATCACTTAAGAGATTTGCGCAAAAACAGGAATCCCTGATGGTTTTTTAAGAATTGAGTTTGCAAGCAACTGTTCAGTGATTGAAAACAAACTCATTCTGTGTTTAAGATTTTAAATCTCTAGCTCTTAAAGGTTCTGACACCGACAAGTTCATTCATACGGACAGAAGGACGGACGGACGGGCGGACGGGCGGACATGCTGACAGATAGGAGGGCAGTAGGAAGGCCACACGCGCTCTTGCAAATCAAAATATTATCTGTCGTGCAATTTTAAATGTTCCTGTATATATTTACTAGCGGGTATAACCCGGTCTTGCCCGTGGCACGTATGTTATAAAATCAATGTTTTCAAAAAGCTTTGAAAATGATTTTGAAACTGATCGGACGGGATTCCCACAAACTTAAAATTCACCAAAAAAAACTTTGAAATGCATTTTTCACCGAAGGAGTTTGGATTTTGCGAAAATGTGAAACACGTCTCAAATGATTTTTCTTATAGATCTTTGGAAATAAATTTGAACACAATACGTCATCCACCAAATCTTCGGCCCCCATTTGCACCAAGGAGGGATGGATTTATCAAAAAGTGTGAAACACCCTTCAAATGAATTTGAACATAGATCATTGAAAATGAGTTTGGGGCCGATCGAAAGGTAAACAAAAAACTTTCATACAACCGTTTTCCGCCAATTTAGTACTGTTGCGGGTGGAATTTCCCAATTCGCTGAAACACTTATTCATTACATTCTTACGGAGAGCTTTGAATATAAGCTTAAAGCAAATCGGACATAACTTAAAACTTCGCACAAAAAATCTTTGAGTCGCATTCCACCCGAAAAAGTTTGGATTCTGCGAAAAGTGTGATACACGTCTCAGATGATTTTTCTTATAGATCTTTGGAAACGAATTTGAGCGCGAAACATCACCCACCAAATCTTTGACCTCCATTCCCACCAAGGAGGAACGGTTTTTCCGAAAAGTGTGAAACAGTTACATACAAACGTTTTTCGCGATTTTTCCACACTTGCGGGTGGAATTTCCCGAAACCCCGTCTTAACGTGCACCTACATCACATAAGGTAACTACATTGAAAATTTCAGCTTCCTAGCTCTTACGGTTTGGATTGTGCGTTGATCACCAATCAGTCAGTCAGTCAGTCAGTCAGGACAAACA
The DNA here is from genome assembly GCF_035044405.1 of Drosophila montana. Taxonomy (NCBI): domain Eukaryota; kingdom Metazoa; phylum Arthropoda; class Insecta; order Diptera; family Drosophilidae; genus Drosophila; species Drosophila montana. The sequence goes on along the minus strand of NW_026996364.1, from coordinate 49,107 downwards.
GTTTTATATATAGAGATACATTATGAGTAAGAGTTTTATATTCACTTATCCTATAATATGTTTTTAATATCCTAAAATCATTGAAAATGGGTAAAAGAGAATAATGATTTTGTAAAATCATTGCAAATGGGTAAAAAGAGAATAATGATTTTGTGCAAATGAATGTAACAGGCAGCAAGAATCCCCTCACCAGTGTCGATCTGGCCATGTTCTTTGTCTGTCTCTCAGACTGCCTGTATGTTTGAACGCGACTATCTCTGAATTCCTAATATTTAGACTAAAATTTTGAATTTAGGTTTTGAATTTTGTACAGATATCGAATACTTCCCTCTTTTGGTAACGCACTTCGTTCCCCACAAAATATAAATATAGCAACATTTTTAGATATATGGTCCGTTAAGATCGCACAATAAACAAAAATATAAATGGCGAAAGAATTTCCCATAGTGTGTGACTAGGAAAAGAACCAGCGCAGCCGCAGTTCGCCTTGAGGTTCAGGGAATCTCAAAGTGGGCTACTCCCGACTAGAGCACTCTTACATGTTTGTAATATATTTAAAAGTTCTTGAAAAAAAAAAAAAATTGTATGTCAAAATAAAAAAAGTCTAAGCTTCTCGCCAACCTGTTGTAACGCGGAGAACAAGTTTGTTATGAGTTCGATATCTGTGTCTAAGAGTTTTCGCATATGAGACTGTGAAAACAAGTCTGACAAGTCTCATCCGCGCCTTACAAAATCATGTTGGCTCCAAGCTAATAAATCGCCGTCTACTATTGGAATGTAATCGGAGTGTGCATAGTCGGTAATACGAGCATTATTAACTGAGAGAAATATAAGTACCACAGGTATAAGGGTATTTATCTCAATATGTTTATGTGGACCACTCTCCAGTTAATTAAGACTGCGGACCACGTATGCCGCGACTTTTTGTTGATTAACTTTGTCATTTTGGGAAAATAGTAAATGGGAAAATAATAGTAATGATAATGACCTGGGTCACATTCTCTTGAGCGTTGTGAGAAAATCACGCAACTCGCTATTTTCGAAAATGTCCGACACGATGTTTTTACTGTGGCCAGTGGCCAGAAGGTCACAATGAAGTGCGCTTACCATATTTGGGTTAACCACTGCTTTTACTTCATTTAGCACTGGCTCTTTGTCACTGAACTATATTATATGGTGTGTCTTGTTGCGGAACAGAATGAAGTTGCGGTTGAAGGGAGAAACGGGCTTCTTCTAAAATTATTTGATTTCTGAAACATCTCAACGGCTTTTCCGTTGTTCCGACCGTATAGGTCACTGTGGATAGTGGCTGCATCAGAAGTTTCACACTGGTTTTCTAACACGATGACGTTTTGTAACGACAAGGCACCAACGACATGATTTTTCTTCCTTGTAGAAAATCTTAGCATTGAACTTATCAACACAAGCTTTCCAACGATTAATTTTTGCGTTGGCGTTCTTTTCTGAGACAACAAATGTCAAGGATTGATGGTCAGTTTTAACTTTTATATTTTTTCTTTAATGACGAAGCTTTGCTAAGGCCCAAACGATAGCTAATAGTTCTCTCTTATTGGTTGCTTATTTCGTTTCACTGTCCTTTAATGTTCCAGATATCATGGTAACAGGGAAATTATTTTCAGAAAGATCGAGCGGATATGTTACGAATGTATGACGTTGGGGTTCATTGAATTCTATGAGAATTCGTTTAGATCGGTGTTTACAAACTAGCCCGTTTTTTACCTTGAGGATACTAGAGAGCGGTTTTGCAATGGAAGCGAAGTCGAAGAATTCAACGCTAGTCTAAAAAAAACTTCGACTTTTCTTGAGCCACTCTCATGTTTGCAACGATTTGGCATTTTAAGAATCGATTTGCTCGCGCAGAACGACAGCAATAGCCCTCCTTTGTTTTTGAGTCCAAATGAAAGTCGACAGAACTCATACTTCCCTCCGTTAACGGAAAATTGGGTCTTCTTTCTATCGCATTCTGCTAGCAGATGATAGCCGAATTTTAAATCCAGCGTTGTGAAACATCTGCCTTTCCCTAGACTTTCTAAAATAATAGTAATATCTGGCTCGGTTACTTCTCTTTAATAGTCTTTACTTTTAGTTTACGAAAGTCTATAACCATCCGCTTTTTGTTATTACCCAGCTCACCCTTTCGCTTTTTGTCGACCACCCATATTGGATTATTATAGGGGAATCGTGACTATCTGAAATGCCGCTCGTTAGAAAGTCTTCCATTTCAGGAGTTTCGAAGTCGGCTACTCCCAGGGATATAGCTATCAGTATGAATATTAACTTTGCTAAAGCGTACATTTTTGCATCTTCGGTATTGTATCTTATCTGATACATTTCCAAATTTGATTTCGATTATCTTTAAGCTGATATAGAGACTACAGAGACTAAGTTGATAAGGCCTGGGGAAGACAGCAGGGACCTTCCACTGAAAAATTAATATCATCACTTTCATACTCGGACTCATCTTTTATTTCGTGTGCTATTTCTTCTGCCAGATTGTCGTAAGCCGTGGACGCTTGAGCTTCTTCTTGACCGACAAGGTTTACCCTTTTGCCTTCTTTTCCCGGAGACCCGCTCAAAAGTAGTCACTCTTTTTCCTGACCGTGGACTGTCTCCCCGAACCTTGTTGTAGATGGTGTCACGTGTCTTGTTTTGGGACTGCTCGGCATGGCGCCATGTTGTCTATTGAAGGAAGGGCTCTTACCCTCTCCGTAATGGACTCTGTTCTTTTGTTCGTACTAATTAGGCTTATTTTTTTCAAAATATGTTCATTGTAATGAAATATGTTTTCTTTATGCTATGTTGAGAAAATCACACACATGTATTTCTTAGAATTACAAAAGTTCTAACAGACTGGACGGGGAAGAGTCTCCGGTTATCCTCTCGGGATTTCGGTTGTCGACGACTACTTGATTTGCCCTCGCAGTTCCTTTGGTTTCGTCTCCGCTATCCGAGGAGCTCTTTTGGCTTCGGTGTTATGTGTTCTCTGCACTTGTTGCCGCGTTCAGCGAGGTTTTTGTAGTTCTTTAATTATTGTTTGATTGTTTGACAAATTATTTGTGCGCTGTCACTGATAGCATTTTATATGATGTTTCCCAGTTTTGGCACTTTCTTGGATTTTTTATACCATTGTAAATAGGTAAAAGGGGTATAATAATTTTGTACAAATGTATGTAACAGGCAGAAGGAAGCATATCCGACCCCATAATGTATATATATTCTTGATCATCATCAATAAGTCGATTTAGCCATGTTGGCGTCTATCTGTCCGTCCGTATGTATGAACGCAGGGATCTATAAGAGAAATTTTGAACGTAGGTCGTCCTAGTGCCCGCGCAGAACGCGTGCGTTTCCGATAGTCGATAACTTGACGGTTACCAAGCAATCGATAAAAGTCGATATTCAAATCCTGTTTTTTGATCAAATCAAAATTAAGAGCTAGAGCCACCTAAATTGGATTGTATCTTTTATTTTATAGCCATCGCCATTGAATTTTGTCAATTTGTTCAACAGCATTGCAATTGCAATTGTTATGTATTGTATTCTGTGCTGTGTATACTTGCTGATATTATAATTAGTTTTTTCTCTTCCAAAATGAATTGTTGTTACGGTTGTCAAGTAGAGGTACTGGCAAGTGGTGTGGTATGTTACGAGATCGAGTCTTATTGAGGGAACTATTTTTTTAAAAGTTATTTTAATTATTGCTAAATCGAACGAACGCGTAGCGCGAGCTGCATTTGGTGTTGGTAGAATAGGGTTCAGCGTATTATTTTTAAATTTATTTGCTTTAAATTTACGGCATTGATTAGTTGGTAGTTCCAATTGATTTATTTATTTAAGTTATTACTATGGGTTGACGGCGGGGGTGACGAAAGGTGGGGGCGGGGGTGTCATGTTTGATGACTCTAGCTCTTAGAACCTAAGATATTTGCGTAAAAAACAAAATTTGATACCGATTCTTATCGACTCATAGTGCGCGGGTAAGAGGAGAATCTACGTTCAAAATAGATTCTGAGATCGACGCGTACATACATACGGACAGACGGGCTGACAGACGGACATAGCAGCTATTTTAGTTCGGTTTTTATTTAATTAAAAATAAATTCTTGGTATGGCTTTAAGGTATATGGCGATGGCAATCGGTTGAAGGTTGTTGTGAGTTTAATACCGGCAGAGAGAACTAAAAAGTTTTTTCTTATACATTTATTAATGCTAGTATATCCCAATACCTATGAACCTTTTTTTCTTCTACAAAACAGCTTGCGCCCGCCCTCGCTTACCTAAGCTGGGGGTGGCGGTAGCTTAAAAGTTAACAATAATTATTCTGTATATATATACTATACTAGAGCCTATGTATGAAATTTAGTGGCTCTAGCTCTTCAAACCAAAGAGATGCTCAAACATTTTGACATCCATTTTGGCACTCCCTGGCACTCCCGACTAGATCTCTATCACTTGTTTTTATGTAAGACCATTCCAACTATTTACCATAAGGCTATTAGCGACAATAAATGACGTGTTGTCACTGCAACTGATGAAAAACCAATACAGAGAGCACATAAAAGTTTTTTATTTACATATGAAATCCTGTTGGTCTTTCTCATCTACATAATGAAAGATAAGAAAAATGGAGTCCCCGACGAACGTCGGAACCCGTCCAGCGAAGCAACCAATTCACAGTCAGAACAAAATTAAGCGTTCGATTTTGCCGCATACAGTTATGCTTCAATGTTGGACAAAAATTTTTTTTTTTTAGCTTCTAGGTTAAGACAATTTTATTAGTTCGAAGCGCAATCGTGTAAAGTACAATATTGTGAAGTACAAAAACGAATATAAGGTAACACTACTGCGTAACACCAAGACTTGAATAAGGAAGGCCGAAGTAAGACGATACCAGCACCTCCCAGGCGCCCGCCTTGCACGTACGTATCTCGCTCAGGTCCAAAAGATGCGATAGGTGCTCCACGGAGAATACAGGCTAGCGAGCAGCAATCGCGGTCAACTGAAACTCTCCCTTTTTCTGCTGGCTGACCGCCTGTGATGCCAATGCGCATCACATGATATGGGGAGCCTGTGATGCCAATGCGCATCACATGATATGAGGAGTCTGTGATTCCAATGCGCATCACATGATATGGGGAGCTACAACCAAATAGGTTAGTGCCTTCACACTACATTAATAGTAATAACATTAGCTTGCTAGATCGATGTCTGCTCTATTGGTCCAATTTATAAAAATAGTGGATTAGAGTAGGCTCATAAGCTTTATGATAACATTGAACTAGCCTTCTATGAAAGTTTAGCACAAATTATCCGCAACTTTAAGAGAGTTGTCTTCTGATGGAATTACTTTCTCGAAAACCTAAGACGGGCAGCAAGAAAGCTGCTCAACAACGAAAAGGTGGTAAGGTTCCTTGGCTCACATACAAATCTGCCTAAATCCTCTCAGAGAGGAGTGAGAGATGAGGATAAATAATTGTGTTAGTGGAACGACCACTGTAGAAAAATCACAAGTCTTCTAGAGGCCATTGGTGTACAAAAGACTATTGAAGAAGATCATATCAATCACAAGGCAAACCAGCAGATCAGGAACCTCACTTCCCAGTGTGTGTGGCCATAGAAAGTTGTAACCTATGCGTACGACCATGCTTTTTGCTTAGTCATATAGGTAAATGCGTTCGAGTTGTGTTTAGCATATCGGCATATGTTCCCGGCTAGCATATCAGTGAGATTATTTTTAAGCGAAACCTAAGACTGCTATATATGTGCCAACGACCACGCTCGCGAAGGCCTTTAGCGCTCAACAGATTGCAGTGGCAGCCTTCATCGCCACATTCGGTGCCTTTGACAATTTAAAACTATTTGTGCAGTCTTGATACGACCATTTCGGAGCGAATGCTACAATCCTCAAATTTAGCTCATTGATGGTGTAATGAATAAAAGATTACCACGTAACCCCACCAAACTACATTAATTTGTTCCACTAGGAAGAGGTCTCTGTCTCTACTGAAACCTCACTTAAATGACCCTACTGTAACATTTTCACATCAGGTTAGATATTACAAACCATACTTAAACCATGCCTGTGGATGCTTATTTGAACATGGGGACTCCTTCCAAAAATGATTTACTGATCCTTTAATACTCTGATTATGCTTGTCTTCAGCGAACTGCGTAATCGGAGCAATATAAAATACAAAACCTCACAAACTAAAAGATGCCCTAGCTGAAGTATTTGGCACACCAATCAAACCGATGTTTAAAGGGGAGGCGTGCCTGGTAGCGTAGTTGCTTTATAATGGTTCCGATCTTAAAAGTTGTTGCCTTAATGGGCATCTTATGATTTGAGCCTTTATTAAAGAACCCTGCGCGTTTTTGACTACCAGAAACTTCTGTGCACATATTAACAGTAGAAATCTCTGAAGGACAACTGGGCTCTTTAAACTCACCATAGAATATATAGACTGGACAACTGGAGTAAAAGAATGGTACCATATATTTTAGTCGACTGGTCCAAACTAGCTTCGTTTTTGATCGGGTCCGAGAATCGCCCACTTGCTCAGTGAGCAAGAGAGTAAGAAATACATATGATTTGTGTGGTAGAACGGCATCGCTGTATTTTATCTCCTACTATATGAAATTGCCTTGGCTTACGCTCATCAATATGATTTTTGCGATAGAACGGCACCGCTGTCCCTCTCACTACAGGAAACTGCTTTGGCTTACTTATAGTGCTTTCAATGCTCTCTCATTATGTCTACGGATCGTTTAAATGTATGTGTGTGTATGCTTCCGTACGAGCAACAAATCGCATAAATTCAATTTTTCTTAAATGTCGGAGGCCCTTTGAAGGGACGATTAATTTGAAATAATGAAAGGGTTTGCCATGTCGATGCGAAATTCATGCATTTTAGTTCGTTATTGTTGGTAAGGGTACCGAAGCGTTGGCATGTGTGCTTATAAAATATTTTGGTCTTGCTATACACGCATACGCATATACTTTTGTATATGAACAGAAGCATTTATGCATTTGTGTGCCTGATGGTTGCCTGATGATTGCAGTTTTAAGCCAATATTTGCAGTGTTTGGGATTTCTGAATTTCGAGCACTACACATATACACACACACACACACACAAATGTGTGTGATTGAGCAATGTGTGTAATGCTAGTATCAAAATTCAGAGAGGATCCTGAACGGTTCATTCACGGCAAAGTAAGTTGTGAAAAATTTAAGACATAGAGGTTTATAGCTACGTGTTAGTCTAGAAAATCGGGGAAATATATTTGGCTAGTTGGCTCAGTTTTATCGATTTCACCTTGAATAAGCTTATGAATAAATATTACACTCAGCATAATTCTTCGACACACACAACATTATCCCAGTTTAAGCCTCGGAGGGCAGATAACAAGAATCGTTTCTGTACAGATTATATTTGGTCTGGATGAACCAATTTATTTCGACTTAAAAGATTAACTTGACACCAAGACTGAAAGGAATCAACATTAGCTTGTAATAGATTACAGGATGACATATCTTTATATGCAAAGCACAACTATAGCTCATTAACATACTATAATAGTTGAAAGTGAGACAATATCGAGGGAAGGTCGTTGATAAAAATAATAATTACGAGATTACTACCGGTTGCGTGTACCTCGTATTTAAGCCGGTACTGTGCATTATTTATGGCCCCATCCTAGTGGAAGAGGATGCTTCAAAAGGGGGTACATTGTGCGAAACGCGGCGGAACATCGCCCTACATGTCAAAATGCCAACGCACATTCGGCTCCACAAAATCTTGGGTAGCTTAAAAGCCGATTTCGTGATCGGCCAAGGAGTCAGAGATCCAGCGGTTGTCATCGTTTCCGGCTCCTAAGTGATGGCAGCCTGCACCCGTCCGAATGTAATACCACATGCAGTCCACTATGGCCTTGAAGAGATTGACCTTAGGGTGAGCTAGCACACCGGTTTAAGCAGCCAGTCCATTTTAGCCAGCTTTGCCTTAGCTGAACTGCAGACCCTGATAACGTCGTCTTTCCACGTCGGTAGGTAACGTTTTCAGAGTGATTGATTCTCCTCCCGTACAGCCACAGCCGGCGCAAGTGATCACGCCGCAGCTCAAACCTAGCGTGCCCAGTCTTCTCGAAATTGAGGCTGATATTTGATCGTGAGGCCAATCACAAGCTCGATCCAAAACTTTCGAAGCCCACCAGCCCGAATGGTGCGCTTTCGAACGGTGCGAACTTCCTGCGTTCCAGGAACGACGCTGGACCTGCTTAACTGCATTATAACGTCCTCGAAACCCAACTCAAAAAATATCCACAGCCAGAACATAACCGAATTCTAGCCAAGATTTAAAGAAGCAGGCTAATGGACTTGTAGGAGCTTGGGCAGAATGGGTCCTTTTATTTATTAGACACAACCAGGTGTCGCTTCAATGAAGCCAGAAAGTGGACAAGTGGAAATTGAGGAACACACTTTCTGGCAATTGGTGAAATAAAATTGTATATATCATGCCACAAAATCCTCTTCAAAACCTTCGGAAATAGTATTATTCGAACGGACCCACGACCCTCGCTGTAGCGTAGAGGGGATGCGGGTGCACCGCCAGAGCTTCAATCCGCGGCTCATTTTCGGATCTCTGGCACAAAATGTCCTCAAAGAATTCAGATTTAGTAGCGTATAGGAGTCGCTTGTGCCCTGCTACGGCAATTTTTCACCTGGAAAGATCGAACGGATGTTGCGTCCTCATCCAGACGCGCTGCAGAGAGCGATGAAGTTCTGAAAAGAACCTTTTATGTTCTGTTACTAAGGTATTTCGGCAAGAACTTTCCATATGTTTCTTGTGTGACTTTCTGAGTTAACCTGCGATAAGAACAACTCATGAAGCCCGTCAACAGCGCCATGTGACTTGCAAGACAATAACAAGCTTAAATCCATTGATAAGGATCAAGCAACGTCAAAAAGAATGAAGTCACCAAGAACGGCTATCAGGTCATCATCATTGTAAGAAGGAGATGTATTTAATATCAGAATAATAACTTAGGTAAATCGATTTCTTGGACAGTGAACCGTACAAACATATTGCCGAAATCACCAAAAATACTTTTACACATACAAACTCTGTTGGCAAGAGGGGAGGCTAAGCGAACTCCAATGAAAGAGGTCAAATTTTGCACTGTGGTTGTTGCTCTTGGACACACTCTAGTTAATATATAATCCTCCAACAAAGAACAAAGGCCTAACATGTTTTTCATAGATCTTTAGCCAGCTACGAATAATGTCAGGACTGATGACAAAAAAAACCCTATTGTCCGGAGCATATTAAGTGTGCCAAGCGCGTTGACAACCAGAACGTCTGGACAGCTTGAACTTTTACATCGGCACATTTTTCGGAATTGGAGCGCTATCTACGCAGCAATGCTATTCATGGTATGCTGTTAAGCGAACACAATCGCTTTATCTTCAATATTTTTGGCGAGGATCGTCTGGTACAGTAGTAGTAGGTAGAGCTGTTATATTAATCCGCAAAAACCTGCATCGACACCACATTTAAGTCTCAGACAGTCGCAGTCAGTCTCTAGATACATTTTGGGAATGTGGTTCTGGGCTCTAAATATTTCCCTCCTGCTTAATAATGGGTAAATGGGTAAGTGAATTTGCTAATTTCTTATATCACCGAAAATTTAGTTGCTGCTGTCGGCTGGTATAAGGGACCTTCTAGCCGTCTAGCTCGCAAGTGATAGCCACCGCCGACCTCACGCACTCCCAACGGCCACTGATTTTGATTACCATGATTGTGTTCCGCCACGGTTTCTGGACATCATTAAAAGTGCAGAACTAACTTGGAAACAACCGCGTTCAAAAATTTTCCGTGTGCTGCAAGCTACCATGCCGATACTTCTTCCACGAAGCTCATACCCAAATATATAAGGAGAAACCCGCTTCCCTCATACGTGTTAACAATCCTCAAGTTTATTTCTCTGCTTAAAATGTTGAAGTGGCCGCTGAGGATCTCATTTTGTTGAATGTCCACATTAAATGTACTAGATGTCTCATCTATATGTTGTTTGGTTAGTGATAATACTATGTCCACCTTAAAAAGTATTATATATTAGCTGAAATCCCTTAAAGGAGTGTTTAAGCACCTATGTTGAATAACATCTGTACATATGATCTATATATTTTGTGTTGCCGAAAGACCTTTTCTGCAACTTATGCTATTGACACGGTATACGGGATAAAACATTACAGTTGAAACCAATGATAAAACAATCTTGTTGACCTATGCTATACGAAACCTATGCTATAATAATAAGAGGTTCTAGTCGGGAGCTCCTGACTAGGGGATACCCTGAACTCTCTTATAGCCTCTGCCCACTGGCTTAAGAAATGTCACATTTTCAAATTTCACATATTGGTGTCCCACCGGTTGTCGGTAACATGTGAGTGGCAAAAGTACCGCCTATTTAAAAAAAACAGCTGATCGAGTAGCTTTAATTTACATAAGCGCCGCACAGATTTTCTTCTAAAAGTCAAATAATACGGCCCCGAAGTAGGGGCTCCATTTAATAGACTCTTTGCGGGATTTGGCCAACATTAAATGTTAAAATCTGTGGGACAATTAAAATTTAAAATTATAATTTAGAGTTACCGCTTGCCTTCGTTGCAATATCAGCAGTTTATGGTAATGAACACATTCACATTTTTCACAACATCGATAGAAATCTCAATTAATCATCGCAAAATACACGAAATGTTCGGGGCGAATTTACACATTTTTTAAAAATTTCACATTTTTAAAAAATGTGTGAAATGTGTTTTCTTATGGGGAAACGTACAGGCCGCATTTTACACATTTTGCAAAAATGTGTTATTTACAGAAATGTGTAAGAAATGTATTCAGTGGGCAGAGGCTATTATTCTTATATACACCAAATGCAGATAGAATTCAAAGAAGACGCGCATAAATGTGTGTGTGAACATGTATACAGAAATTCTTGAAATTTGAGCTTGCTGCTGCACGTGTTTGCAAGCTAAAACACATTTTCTTTCGTCTTTCTTAACCGATCTTGATGAAATTTTCAAAAAAAATAGGATTTCGATATCGATTTTTATCGATTACTTGGAAACGGAGCAAGTTATCGATTATCGAAAACAAACTCGATCTGCGCATGGACTAGGGGGACCTACAGCTAAAATTTCAAGTCTCTAGCTATTATAGGTTCTGATATCCTTGCGTTCATACATACGGACAGACGGATAGACGGACAGACAGACGGACATGGCTAGATCGACTCGGCTGTTGATGCTGATCAAGAATATATATACTTTATGGGGTCGGAGATGCTTCCTTCTGCCTGTTACATACATTTGCAGAAATACATAATACCCTTTTTGCCCATTTTCAATGGGTTCAGGGTATAAAAACGATTTTATTATTATCCAAAATGGAACAGCAGATGGATGCGTGGTCGAGGAGTTGCTCGCTCGTCATTTTGCCAATTCTGCTTTCCTGTCGTGCCCTTTAAAATACTTGTGGGATTCCAATATGAATGCAACTTTTTCATTATTAAAAGATAAACTAGACGCTGGCAAAGCATTCTACCAGCCTTCAACATGTACGATTAGCGAGCACCGTATCTGCCCTACCAAACACTCTATAGCCATTAAGGCAGTCCCAGAAAAGCCACCACCCATTTACGTGCATGGTTAGACGACACACTCGATTCAGCTTTAAATCTTGTGCGCGGACAAGTATTTGAGATTATGTTCTCAGACTCTGGAGCCTAATCCACGTCGGTTGAGCGTAATGGCGCACACAGCGTTTATCTTCCAGAGATCTGGAATGAGGACTGCACGCGGTTAGCTCTTGTGACTATATCAAACCGTTGAGTTCAGTCTAGTTTTGTTCAAATCAATTCAAATCATATGATGTGGTCAGCGGAATTAACTTTTACCGATTATGGCGGTAATACCTGGTGCCGCTTTAGTAGGACTTCACTTGTACTAAAATCGGCCATTTAAAGTTTTCCTTATATACAAAACCACCAGACCCCATCTTTAACTTGACTCTTATCCATCCCACAATTTTTTTAAGATCATTAAACGGGGCAATAAATAAACCCGGCAAAGGAACGGATGTATGCCCGTCTGAATGATAATAGAGCATGTTAATAAATATGTGATTTTTGCTGCCGCAGGCACAACAGAGTCTACCAAAAGAAGGAGGCAGCGTCAACCTATTTATCAAAATATTTTTGGCTCGCGACAAACTAATTTTCGACTTGTGCGCACATCCACACAATACATACATATGTATATTTGTAGATCTCGGGGCTGTTTGCAAAGCTATGAAGGTAGAACGAGATGCACAAGAGTGCACATAGTAAAAAGTGAGAGCGAGACACACTCTGCACATGCATACACTCATGTCTCTAGGCTACAGCCTACAGGAATCCATAACTAGCATATATTTTGAAAGAACATCAGGCACAGATATGTTCTGCATTCACTTATTCCATAGCTTGAAGCCTCTTCATATTGTTTGCTTTGCGCTTGTATACATTTGCAGATATGTGCGAATAGTAAAGCTCGTAAATGATGAGTTTGAGGAAAATATCTTGGAAAACAGAATAATAACTTTAAATGTCGAGTTAGGTCAAGATATCTTGAAGCACAAAAAAGGTTCGTACAAGTAATTAATTTGCGACCGATCGTTCTTATAGCAGCTATATAATATAGTCCGATTCGGCCGTTGCCAACATATATACTGCCTGAAACAGAAATATGGACCTATACAAAGTTTCATAGTCTTAAAACTCAGAGACTACAAGGGTATTTAATTATTAGATCAGACAAACAAGCATTTCAACTGAGAGTGATAGAAAAAAACCGATGGCTCACACACACAAGACGGACAGATGCGGATGTAATCCCCAACCCTAACAAGATTCGCACCCTTCAAAGCCCCTTGGGGCTATCAGATCTTCCCGTTCGTCATGCAACACTGTATCGAGATTTTTATATTTATCACTTAATCCACTTACTTAGAGTGATCTTCACTTGGAGATGCATTCCATTCTTCTTGAAGAGTCAATTTTGCTATTAACTGTCCTATTAATCGTCCTTTAGATTAACCCAAATCCTAACGATCTCTCCTATTTTCTCTTAAGGACAGGTCAAAGGCTGCCTCTGGGAAGAGTTCTCGTCTCCTTTACTCATCAGAGCATTTTGGAGCTATCATCTTTTAATCTGAGATTCGTGCCATTGAGGTTTTTATCAGTTTAAATGTTGGAAAAGGTCGATGAACCATGAAATTAGCAGATTGCTGAAACTGTCTGTAACAGCTTCTGACACACAAGACAGTAACATGTTGCTGGGATCTTGGTCAATCCAGGTTAATCTAGCGGACGAGCTCGCCAGGGTAAGGATCACTTTTTTTTGCCCAAAGGCTTTCTGTGGGATCCCGTGAGCTTTCAGATAAAATCATAAAAGACCCGACACTCTAACAAAGAACTTAGCCAAGCTAAGACGCTTATTAATCCTTCACTAGTTCATGGATTCATGATTTAGACTTGTGATAGGAGAGACCATCTGAAGAAGAGTTTGCCAGCCCCACAGAGCCGCTTTATGACACTCTCTCTGCATTATTATTATTTGAAAGTTAGGACAAAATAGGGTATATGCTTATAATTAAATGTCAGTTTTACATTCTTAAGGTGTGTAGTAATTTAAAAAATTTGTAGTTGGTATATGTAAAATCAAGTACAAAATGTTAAAATTACGAGCGTCTTCAACAAGTGCATTTATACTTTTTCTATTGGATGATATACATGCGGCATGTTTTGAAATAAGAGAGAGCCATTCTATGGGAGCTACATATTTGGTATAATACGTCAATATTATCAGATTTTAAAGCTCAGTTAATTTCTAATAATAACATAGCTTGTAAAACAAAAAAATAGTTTTTGCGTAATCTTAACTTTTGACCGAATGTGTTTTTATATGTTGGAAATTAGACCTCGTGATAGTTGTGTTACAATGACTTGGTGGTTGACATTGATCCATTATTTTCTTAATCTATATATATTTATATAGAATATTTTGCTGTATTAATAAAGATTTCCCACTTACTAGTATTTTGCTGATAGTTGATTTTCATTTATACAGGGATTATTCAGAAAGACAAATAAAAAATAGTAGTAGGCACAGAAAAATAAACAGACCTTAAGAAATTGTGAATTTTCCCGTGTCAAACTTCGTAGCTTCTTGTTTGGGAATGTTGAAACTGTAACGAAAAAGAAGAAATAAGAAGTGTGTAACGACATAGTTTTGTTCAGATATACTTTTTAATTGAAGCTGCTTAAAGATGTACGATACAATGCTATCTAAAATAGTGCAACAGCTGATATAAATTGCCGAATCTGTAATAAAGAGAAGTTTTACACTGTACATATATGTTGAGGAAATTATATATACCTAGTGCGGCAAGGCCCTTTGTCAGACTTTCCAATACATATACAAATGCGCGTGGTTCTAAAGTGGCAAGATATGTCACATGATCCTGAGATAGACAGTTTAATAAATTGTAATAAGCCGAGGCCAATTTCGGGTATTCCTATTTATTTTGTACATTTCCAAGTTTGTTATTTATATTTTTGTATAGCTTATGAAATTTAAATTACCAATAAATCACTTTGTCGTATTGAAAGAATAAGCTTGGCGACAATATCAAGAACATTATGTAATGTATCATCACCATATAATTTAAACACACCACAGTTGACATAGTTCCCTCCAAGCGCATTTTTTAGAATCAAGAAGCAGATTGATATTCCCTTTAGTTTCATTGGGTAAAGTTGATCAGTTGACACCTCCAGATGCAGAATACGATTGCCATATATGCAAATAAGTTTTGATGCCTCGCGAAACAACAAAATACCCATAGGACTAGATACGTTTCCGGCTAAACGCTGTGTGCGGCAATGTACTAATTCAGCAAATAGCTTTAAGACAGGAGTAGTAATAGCAGGTTCATGCGCCCACAATTCCACCGCACGAAGCAATATGGGTAAGTAATCAGTGTAGTAACTACAAAAAATAAAATATTAAAAGCTAGTCAACTCAGAAAAAAATATATAAAAAATATATTAAATATCGCTGGTTGTTACACGCACAGCCATTCAAAAAGCATAGTGTATTGAATACGAGCATTAAGCGGCAATGCTAGACCACGCAAGTCGCGGGCTAACCCAATAATCGCTTTCTTGACCTCTTCATTTGGAAAACTTTTTGTATCCATTAGCACATTTCCAAGTGTTTCAAACTGATCTAAAGAAATACATGAAAGAATACATTCTTAAACATTTTTTAAGGGATCGATTTACTTGTAAGTGGTGTAAGAAAATTGTAGAAACGTTCTTCATCCTCGCCCAAATCAAACATTAATAAACGACTTAAGGCTGTGTAAAACATTGTCCGACAACGCATTTCGTTCAAAGATGAGCTCGTACCAAGAAAAGGAAAATGTTCGCTTGTGTGATGTGTCAACATGAATTGAACTTCCTCTAAGCGAGCTAATTTGCGCACTGAATTAAAGTGCACTGACAGATCGGATAATAACACTAAAGTTTTTGTAATTATTTGCTCAGAACGACCCCAAAACTTTAGGTTAGTTATGCTAAAAAAAAAAGAAAACGTTATTTATTTGAAATTTAGGAAAGAAAATACATACATTTTACGGTTTATAAAACTTAGCAACATTTGCTCATCATTTAGTCCAAAAACTTCATTAAGCCGCTTGTAAACAGTTGCTTTTTGTGCCTGGTCACTGCTATGCATTTTACGAACCTGATCTAAAAAGCTCAAAATGGCCAGTTCCAGCTTCTCACAACCAGTTTGAGGAAGACGTGAGTCGGTTAAACTCATAAGTTGCAGTACACGAATAACAAGCTCTGCATCCATATTGTCATGTTCATCGCTGGTGGTCACAGAAAGTCTCCCCACAATGGCCGAACCAATTATATAAACCAACCAAGTCAATTGCAACTCATGGACCGTAATATCTATAGGGTTCGCATTGAGGGTCTGTATGAGATTTTCGTACTCACGTGCCTTTTGATCAAAATGTTGTACAAGAAGGTTGCAAGTCTTATTGTACTCGCAACGCTCGATTACTGATAACTGTTCAAGCTGTTGTTGTACCATACAAAGATCGTCTAAGGGATCCTCCATATTATCACGTACAATTAAAGGTACAGCATCTAGACGGGACTCAATGTATGCCTTTATCACTTCAGGTGTATATGTGCCCAGTAAATGTGGATCCGGCGATTTGACGTACGGTACTGAAGCAACCATACGCTGCCATAGAGTAAGTAAGTAGTGCACGCTATTTGGAGCAAAGAGCCACATCTGCAGACGTGAACAATGTCCATTTTTTTTTAACCTTTTACCGAAAATATACTCACATGTAACGATTGTACCGTAAACTTCGCGATTAATTCTATGGCTTCGGGGTAGCAAGGAACAGCAATAAGTTCCCCCAGTTGATAATTGGATTTCAGACGCGCTAACAAACGACAAAATTCATGGTAATTATCTGGATCGCTAAGACCCTAAAAAAAATTTTTAAGACATTGGTATTAAAATGCAGCAGTTACGAACTTACATGCAAGTTTCTGAGTATATTTTTTACTCCTTCAACCAAGTTGGTCAGAAATTTCGTTCGCTCTGAGTTACTAAACAGAGATCGACGTACAGATGTCATTTGTACTAGGCACGAAAGTGAGTAACTGGCTAAACCATTCGGTAAAATTTGATATAAATCGAAAAATAATTTTAATGTGTTTGTGTCAAGAAAAGCAGGACGCCAAGCTGTTGGTATCTAAGGAGCATCGAAAATTATTTAAAGGATTTGTTTTTTAAAATGTAACCTACCTGGACATTGTTCATATCATCAGCTGACTCATCAGTGGAACTACCAATAAAGTCAAAGCTCAGGCAGTTTTTTGTTAATCGTAAGACTTGGGATATTAGTCTGCACAAAAACCAAAATAAATATACAAGCAAAATGACATAAAATTCGATATTATTTTCATAAATTAATTTTATTAGACAATTTAAAATATGTTACTTATCAATCCAGTATAAAACAACTTTAATTTGCTAATAAATGGTCAGACATACAGAAGAGAGAACATGCGTGGCGCCAATTACCCGGATAAATTAGATAAAATACAAGCACTTAAAAAAAAAGTTTAAAACATAGTCTTCTTTGCGGTAACATATTTGTTTTTTTACATTATTGTTTCATTTAGGCCGACAAAAAAGGAAAATATTGTTGTTTCTAAAGTAAAATTTTCGTAAACGTCTTTTCGCTAATATGTATCAACATAACCATACCTTTAAAAAAAGCTGTGAAATTAACAATAAGCATACAATGGCTTGTATCTGGTTTGATAGAACGCCTTTCCGAGCTATCACAATTACCCAAGAAATGGAGTTAAATTAACAGGTACGCCTCTATAGTAAGCTATACTAGTAGCTTAAAAGAAAATTTTAGAGATCACACCAAAACTAACAGTTCTACAAACAAAACGAGCCCAAGGGTGACAAAAATAAAAAGTTGCAGAGAAAACCCCACACTACTAGTTTAGTTTATTTAAATCCGGTACTTTTAATATGAAGACAAAATATATATACTGTTAAAAGGAGTAATCGAAGGCATAATAATGGAAGAGCTGTTGGACAACATTACTAAAAACATTGACAATAAAACCAAGACTTTTGACGAAATATGTAAACGACGTTTTTGCCTTAACGGACAAAACAGAAGTAACATTCTGAAAGAACTGAACTCCTTTCATAAACACATTAAATGTACAAGTGAACTGGCAAAAATTCCAATGATGGACAAAAGTTATGTTTTTATAAAATACCATGTTGCGGCAACAACAACAATAATTACAATAGCGGGTACATCGGCACATCAAAATCAAAACTAAAAACAAGTAAGAGGTTCTAGTCGGAAGCTCCCGACTAGGGGATTCCCTGAACCCTCTTATTTCAACACCAACGCGCTCGTCCACTTTAGTAGTAATAAAGATAAATTTACAAAAAAAAGTTCCCTTGGCAGGGTTTAAATTTGCAGCAGACCGCACTTCTTGCCGCCGCCTCTACCCAACAGCCACACCAATAATTGAATATTTATGAGTAAAAAACGAATTAAAATAGCAGCACAGTAAACAATACAATCGCAATTGCAATGCTGTTGATATAATTCAAAGCAGAAGTGCATGAATGTGTGTGTGTACATGTATACAGAAATTCTAGAATTTTGCGCTTGCTACTGATACAAGGAAAGTCAAAACAGGTTTTCTTTAATAATTGCGTTTCTTAACCGATCTTGATGAAATTTTCTACAGTACATCTTATTGTGTTATACAGTATAATTTGCTTTGCTGCCTCGATACTTAGCTGCATCGGTACGATAGCTGCCTGAAATTATCTTTTCGCTGTATGAAATTAATTACGTTAAGGGCATCTAACTTAACAGCCTTATGCACTTAAGCGCCTCCTATCGGCAGTATTTTTTTTGCCAATTTCTATGAATATCATGTAAGTAACCTGCGCCGTCTATGCTCAAATTTTGCAAATTTTGTTTTTTGCATTTGGTTTTCTTATGTATACAATAAACTGTATTGAAGTTGAATTAAATTTAATTAAAATACATTAAGTTTATAAAATTCAAATCATATCAAATATCAAATTGATTTATTTACCTTAGTACTGTTAAATAGAATTCAGTGCAACTTAAAAATAAATAGAGGTTACTATGAAATCGATTCACTTTTAGGAAAAACATAAATTAAGTTAACTGCCCTTTAAGGATAGCTGCCTCTAATGTCTGTGCAAAGTACTCGAGGCAGCTAAGCAAATTATACTGCATTTATTTGTGGCTTATATTGGTGGGCAATACTAATTGGAGTTTTTACTTGATTTATAGCTATGTGGTGATATTGGGGTGGTGGCGATAGCTATAAAATGAAAGATGCTTGATATATATAAGTTAACACAAGGTAATGCGACCGGGTTTGACCCCAGCACAGGTGCTGACTCAGCTCTGGGCCTGACTCAGCTCCCGCGCTCGCTACCAAGTCGCTTAGCCGATGATTTCAATCAAAAACATTCTAATATTTTGTTAGAAGAAAATCAACTTAACAAGAAGTCGGCCATCAAACATTGAGGCACTTTTATTCGATACAACCGAAAAAAAATCAGTGCCGTATTCACAGCCTTCGACGTAACGTGAACCTGTGATCAAATTCGACAGTGCAGTGTACCTGACGTACATCAACTAGGTCAGCTGAAGCTGCTGGAGCTCTTCGGGCAGCGGTGTGTCACCAGTATAGCAGGCAAGCTTATCTGGACAGCAACAAAAATTTTGTTGTTCCCAGCTTCAGCGAGTGAGACAGTAATATAAAATTAGAAACACCCCATAACCCCGTAAGAAACCATGTAAGTGAGCCATTCATTTATAACAGGTTTTAAGTACTGCGTGAGGAAATCAAAAATTAAATAATTCACTATACTGTATTGTGCTATTTTGTCTGTCGGTCAGTTTGTTCTGCAAATCCAATGGACCATTGAATGTTCTATCAGCAAATCTGATTCTGTGCCTAGTTGTCATTTCCTATAGCAACTGTATTCGAAAAATATAGGGACCCCAGCTCGAGAAATTTTGACTCGGTGGTCTCAGATAGCGACGACATTAGGGTAAACCCATACGCAGAAGACTTTCAGCAAAACCCAGTGCATTAAAACAAAACAGATATGGATCCCCAGAAACTTAGGGCTTTAGTCGAGTCAGCGGTTTCAGCTGCCCTTGATGCACAGGCAAGGGCATTCAATGGAAGAGATGCAGCTTTTAAGGAGAACTTCAACCGGCAATTGCTAAGTTAACAGAAAAAGTAACAGATCTGAAGGTCCCAGCTCCCCCAATGGATGTGTTCGAAGAAATATAAATCGTAGACAGCATTCGCTGCGACGAGCCTTTGGATGCGGTCAAGTGTCTGGCAGATTTAACAGGGTCGTAAGAAACTTATGTTTCTTGGCGGCAAGCTCTCGCCATTACCAGGCAGTCATAATTATCAGAAGCAAAATAAGGAGTTCGGCCGACGCGGGTTTGTCTTCGTTTGCCACAATACTTAATTTTAATGCCATCATCAACCGTTTAGATTTCACTTACAGTGATAAGAGGCCAGTTCATGTTATCGAACAAGAAATGGGCACCCTCAGACAAGGGCAACTCACCTTGCCTCAATATTTTGACGATGTTGAGAAGAAACTCACTTTACTCATAAACAAGAAGAAACTCACTTTAGTCATAAACAAAGTCAACATGACGTATGACGCAGCACTAGCAAAAGGCATGTGCGAGAAGCTTAGAGGTGATGCCTTGCGCATATTTATCTCTGGCCTTAGGCGCAGTCACTCCGATGTTCTATTTGCGGCACATCCGCTCGATCTTACCTCTGCTTTAGCACTCGCACAGGAAATCGAAGATAATCACGACAGATACACTTTTGCAACCAACTATGCCAGAAGCATTGTGGATAGGGCTCGGAAACCCAACCAAAAGCCTCAATCCCAGCATCTACAAAGGGCCCAGATGCAGTCGAGGCACAGCCTGCCCTTGCGAAAAACCTACATAACACACGGCAACAAAAGCCCCAACAGCCCCAACAACCCAAACAGACCGACCAGCGTAGTAGTAGGCAAAGCAACGGCAGCAATGATCAGCAACCAATGGACGTTGACCCTTCAATGTCAAAGTTCTGATGCCATCCCAGGCGCCAGCGTACGTCAACTCGGACACACAACTCAGAGCCAAGAATGTGGATCTGAGGAGTATGCAGCAGCAGCAAAAAATGCTAAGGCGCATATAGCTGACGATTCGGACGGGGACTCTGACGCCCTCAATTTTTAAGGGGTAGGTCCCTGCTGCTCTTCATCATTCGGGAAGTAGAGGGGACTCAGATGAAGTTCCTCTTCGACCCGGGTGCGGCAAAAAATTACATTCGTCCGCATCATGGCCTGAAAGGAGTCCGTCCAGTCGATAATCCATTTTCCACCCACTCTTTTTTCCTTCTCTTAGAACTTTCAACATTTGATGGGACTATAGGCCTCGACCTGTTAACACAAGTAAGGGCAGAGCTTTGCCTAAGCTCCAGCCAACTCAAGTTTGGCAATAATTCCGAACCAATATTGTATCTTAGATGTGTGGATGTCAATTTCACTAACGTAGATTGCGCAGACGCACCTCCCCTGATAACAGAACAATTTTTAAAAATAGGAAAAAGACTTTCGCGGTAGTAGCCACTATTAGAACTGTTGACGAACAACCTATCTATGCTAAACTGTACCCATATCCTATGGGCGCAGCTGAATTCGTCAATAAAGAGATTCAAAATCTTTTGAAAAATGGTATAATTCAGAAATCCGTTTCTCCCTATAACAATCCCATTTGGGTGGTTGACAAAAAGGGCACAGATGAAATGGGTAACCGAAATATGCGTTTCGGAAACTAAATGAAAGAACCATAGCGGACAGATACCCCATGCCCAATATCTCTATGATTCTGGGAAATTTGGGTAAAGCCAAGTACTTTTCGACGCTGGATCTTAAGTCTGGCCATCACCAAATCACGCTTGCAGAGCGCGAACGGAGGGTATGAATTCTGTCAACTTCCTTTCGGCCTAAAAAACGCCGCCAGCATTTTCCAAAGGGCGATTGATGACATACTGCGAGAACAGATCGGCAAGTCATGTTACGTCTATGTCGATGAAGTCATCGTTTTCTCGAAAGATGAAAAATCTCATGACAGACATGTCGACTGGGTGTTGAAAGGCTTGTATGAAGCAAATATGAGGGTATCTGAGGAAAAATCTCCCTTTTTTAAGAAGAGTGTACATTTCCTTGGATTTGTTGTCACTAGTAAAGGTGCCACAACGGACCCCGACAAGGTTAAGGCCATTCAGGACTTCCCAGAGCCCAAGACAGTTTTTGAAGTCAGATCGTTCATGGGACTCGCAAGTTATTATAGATACTTTATTAAAGATTTTGACATCCTAAAGGGTGAAAATGGGTCAGTCAGCAAACATAGATCACGAAAAATTTCAGTCGAATTTTCTGATCACCAACGCAGTGCTTTTTAGAAACTGCCGAACATATTGGCATCCAAGGATGTCATGGTTCGATACCCTGACTTTAAGAAGCCGTTTGATCTAACGACCGACGCTTCGGGATATGTCGTTGGAGCAGTACTTTCCCAAGAAGGGCGACCCATCACAATGACCTCTAGGACATTAAAAAGTCCAGAAGTTAACTACGCCACGAACGAAAGAGAGCTTCTAACCATTGTTTGGGTCATTTGCAAGTTGCGTCACTACTTATACGGTGTAAAAGACATCAACATTTTCACAGACCACCAGCCACTGGCCTTCGCCGTGTCTGATTCCAACCCAAACGCTTAAATTAAGCGGTGGAAAGCACGCATTGACGAGTCTAACGTTCGCATATTCTACAAACCAGGAAAAAAAAATCTAGTTGCCTATGCCTTGTCCAGGCAACAGGTCAACGATTTAAGCCAGCAAGATGCTGACTTATGCATCGCAACAGCTCATAGTGAGCTCTCCTTGACTTACACCATTGAGTCCAAAGATAAACCCTTGGACTGTTTCCGGAACCAGATAATTCTTGAAGAGGCACGTTTCCCACTAAAGCGTATCTTTATCCTGTTTGGAAACAAGAGGCGACACTCCCTAAGTTTTACCTGCAGAGAATCACTTCTCGAGGAAGTAGTCAAACCTAATGTGGTAAATGCGCTACACTGCGATTTACACTTTACACTTTGGCGCTGGTGCAGGACGATTTGGTTCGGAATTTTCCAACTACCAAGTTCTGGCACTGTACAAATCGTGTTGTGGACATTTTCAGTGTTAGTGAGAGAAGAGAAATTCTCATCACAGAACACAACAGAGACCACAGAGCAGCTCAAGAGAATGAACTCTCAGAGTACTATTTCCCAAAAACGGCTAAAATGGCCAACGAAATTGTACAAAACTGCAAGACCTGCGCTAGGCTAAATACGACAGACGCCCTAAGAAACAAGAAATTGGTGAGACACCGATTCCGTCACATGCAGGGGAAATGTTACATGTTTTTTCTGACTTGTATTGACAAGTTTTCGACATTTGCCATAGTTCAACCAATCCCTTCTAGAACGATAGAGAACTTGAAAGACAATCCATACGGTCACTGATAAACGGCCAGTTGACGTCGTCCGTTCGCTCCCAGGCGAATCTCAGACGGAGATTCAAAATAAGCTTAAAAGGGCACAGGGCACAGGACACACTCAGAGCTGGAGAGAATGATTTCCGGCGAAACAGGGTCTTTGAGGTTGGCGAGAAAGTGTTGGTAAAATCCAATCGCAGGCTTGGAAACATACTCACGCCTTTGTGTGAAGAAAGAGCCGTGGAAGCTGACCTGGGAACCACAGTTCTCATTAAGTGGAGGGTGGTCCACAAGGACAACCTTAGGTAAGCCCATTTTACTTTTTATTTTATTGTGCCATTTGTTATTTTTTTTTTTTATATTAAGTTGCTAGAGATGTAAGTATAAGCCACTCGGCACCCCACTCTAGAAAAGTTCGGTGATGGGTTGTTCAATGTTTTTTTTTCTTTTTCGTCTTCTTCTTCTTCAAAAAAAAAGATTAATTTTCACTCCTCAGGTTTGGGTTTCTGGTATTGCTTATCCTCACGACGACTTCGGCACGTGTCATCGACTACTCACACGCTAGATACATTCCGATCGTCGACGACCAGGGCTTTGTATGGGATGAGTTCGCTTTCGTCCGACATTCAGCAAAAATATCTTAATATGAGCGCATGGTAGACGAGACGGCGAGGCTGTGTGACCTGTTTCCACAGTCACATGTGAAAAAACTTCTGAATGTGGATGCAGAACATCTCAGGGAGGCCCTGGGTGATGAAATGGACGCAATTTGGAGACAATACAAGAAGTCAGAGACGAAATTGGCAATATCAGCTTGACCATATTGTTGCTTCTTCTTGGAGCAGCCTGTGGCACAGCCATCTGCATCGGCCTTACTTTCATCGATGAAATGAACGCAATTTGGTGACAAAACAAGAAGTCAGAGACGAAATTGGCAATATCAGCTTGACCATATTGTTGCTTCTTCTTGGAGCAGCCTGTGGCACAGTCATCTGCATCAGCCTCACCTATCCGCGGATCATCAGGAAGAAAGCTGCGGCCCAAAGGATGAACGAGACGATCGCTGAAAAGGGTCGGCCGAGGGCGGCCTTAACTTGAGAGGGAAGTAGTTAACACAAGTTAACGCGACCGGGTTTGACCCTAGAACAGACGCTGACTCAGCTCTGCACGGATGTCTTTGCATATCAGGTAACGCACGGGGCGCAAGCTAAGCGTTATATTGATTCTTTGTAGCTTGATAAGTGATTTTATATTGTCTTAAGTTAAGTTCACCTTTTAATGCTTTGCGACACCACGTCTAAGGTTAATAACTCATTCGTAATCCGGGCGGCTTTTTTTTTTAAAATCAATTATTAAATAAAAAATAAAACGAATAACTAACGTTTATCCAATTTATATATTATTCTAGAAACTACATGTCAAGTTTGGTGAATCTAGATCTTATTATTTACCTCAATTTGCCCAAAAAACAGGATTTCGATATCGATTATTATCGATTACTTGGAAACGGGGCAAGTTATCGAATATCGGAAACAAACTCGATCTGCGCGGGCACTCGGAGGACCTACAGCTAATTTTTCTCTAGCTCTTATAGGTTCTGAGATCCTTGCGTTCATACATACGGACGGACGGACAGACAGACGGACATGGCTAGAACGACTCGGCTATGGATGCTGATCAAGAATATATATACTTTTTGAGGTCCGAGATTCTTCCTTCTGCCTGTTACATACATTCGCAAAAAAAACATTATACCCGTTTTACCCATTTTCAATGGGTTGAGGGTATAAAAACAGTTCCCTCAATAGGACTCGAACTCGTAACAGACCACACTACTTGGCACTGTCTCTACTCAACGGCCATACCAATTTATCGCTTATGAAATTAAAACGAATTAAAATAACAACACATACGCACAGCCCAGAATAGAATACAATTGCAATTGCAATGCTGCTAGTAGAATTCAATAAAGACACGCATTGAATAAATTGTGTGTTTTTTAGCCGATCTTCATGAAATTTTCAACATTATATCTTTTTGCGTATTCGCGTATTTTGAAAATTTCATTAACATTGTGGCTTAAATTGGTGGGCAATACAAATTACTTGATTTTATTGATGCTGTGGTAGCGGGCTGGTGGCGATAACTAAAAAATGAAAGATAGTAAAATAATTAGGTATGGCTAAATAAAATGATTACCATAATTTGCATGAAAAATATTACTACTTTCAAAATTATAGAATGTGTTTTCCTTTAAATCTCAATATTGATTAACAATAACACTTGCAATTGCATATAACCACGCTATATGAATCCGGTATTTTTCATTAATTTGGGTCTCTGTAACCTAAAACCCCAACTAAAAACCAATCGTTGAATGGATAACTTTTATATTTTTGAAATTATTTTAATCAAAGTCAACAGTTTTTAGTTTAAATAATATCAACATAATACGTCAACTTTAAAAAATATCGGAAATCGGAATTATATAGATGTCATAGTGTTGCTAAAAACTGCCCTTTTCCCAAAAAATTCAAAAAAGGGGTTTTAAAATTTCGTTTGATCTTAGTTCGGTATCTAAAAACATTGAAATTCTAATGTCAATTGAAGCTTAATTATCTATGGGCATTCCATTGGTAATAGCATTTTTGAAATCGGTTGAGATTTACGATAGTTATTGCGAACCCCCAAAAATGGTAGACACAAAAATTTCCAAAGCTTATTTTACAGTTTATTAATGAATTATATTTAAATTGAACGGACCTTCAAAATCAAATTTGGCGGTGGACTGGCTGGTCGTCTTACATAGGATTTAAATGCGTGGCAAGCTTTGCGTGATGTTTCGCGTTTGATTATCTTATTTTACGAGTTTGATAGGCAAGTAGCCCTGAATGTTCTCCTAACGGAGGTATTAGGGAGCCGCAGTGAGGATAATTAGGATTTCGTGATGTGCTAAATGTATATCAACATTGTTCTGCTTTCGTTGCCTCATAGCTCGGTCCAGGTAGGTTACAGCAAGAATTTATGCAGAAGGACTACATAGGCCAAGCTAAGGTTAGAACAAGCGTTACCCATTAAAGGTTACTTCCTTCAAGTTTCAAATGCTTCTTGTCTTATTTGTTTATATGTGCTTGCGAGATGTAAGTAGCACGGGGGTGCTCTCGGTGTTCAGGACCAGAGGAAGGCCACCTTGTAAGTAAGGAGTAAAAGTAACTTGCTTGCATTTTTGTTTACTCGAATGCGCCAATTCTCATGCCATATCCACATCCAAGTCCATAA
Source organism: Drosophila montana (assembly GCF_035044405.1). NCBI lineage: Eukaryota > Metazoa > Arthropoda > Insecta > Diptera > Drosophilidae > Drosophila > Drosophila montana. The sequence goes on along the minus strand of NW_026996364.1, from coordinate 22,509 downwards.
GGACGTCTGCCATGGTCTGGACGTAGAGGATTTGTCCGAAACATGGAGCAACTCCAGCTGCGATTGTAGATTGGAGTGAGATGTTTGTGTTTCATCCCAGTGCACAAATTCTTTGATAGAACGTCCAGCAAGACTCGGTCTAATGGTCAAGAAATATTGCACGGAACCACATTGCAACACGTTGTTCAAACGCAGCACCAATTTCTGGTATATTAAGATTAACTTGCTCGACCGTTCCATAATTTTTCGAAAACCAAATTACTATAGTACTGTGTTGCTCGTTTTGAGGTATGAGCTGATATGCACCAGGAAGATTTTATCAACAAGTTTTAAGGTTAAAAGACAGGTTAAAAGACATTGGTTTGTATGGATATGGCTGCGTGTTATGTTTTCCCGGTTTTCGAATCATCTCTATCATCGACTTGCCTTTGCATTGAGGCGTCGGCAGACTTCCGCACACCAAAATCACATGATTTTCCGGACTTCAGTGGCTCGGCTCCTTGATAACTTTTACAATGACGTGATAACCGTATACGATGTATTCTAATGGCAAACCCAATCGCTTTTTCTCCGTCACTACGGAACCAGCAATCCGTGGGACTCCGTAGTGGCTTAACTGTTTCGATTGAAGCGCTAAGATTTCAGTCGGTTTTCTACAATGGATGCTTTGTGCTGATCGGAACGAGCTGCTCGATGTACTATCGTTGAACGGTTGCTTCCGCTAGTTTTTGCCCCTTGCGTGTAGAAACTTCCAGCCTATACTTGACAGTTAGTGCTCTTTTAGACTGCCACTTCCTTCGCAGTCGTCGCTTTTCAAACAACTGCAGTTCGGTGTTCTTGTCTTTGCATCTCTCTTGCGATATTAAGAAGTTTGCAGCTGTAGCTAGCACAGATGTAAGCGACTCTGGCGAATATCGCCGTCTGTAGGTATTATGGAATTTAGACATAAAGTACATATTTTTTATGCTGCAGTCAATTTGTTGTGATCCTATGGGACTATAAGCAGGAAATGCGGGAGATAAAGTAGGACTGATTGACCGGTCACAATGTTTGTCGTAATCTTTTTAGTCACTGAGAAATAGGTTAGACAGGGGCTTTTATTTAGTGTCTGCTGGTCAGTATATAGACCTACTCAGAAACACATAGACGAGCTTGTTGTGTGAATTAATGAGCGCGTTGTACAGCTGCTTTGGAGTTTTAAGACGTAACCCCCAATTCATGTTAGCAGTGAATTGGAGCCATAGTCTGCCTCTATTTGGGTCTGCATATTTCTTTCGTGAATATTATATATACTTTTTTTATTCCTGAGGGGGACATCTATTAGAATTGGGTGCCTAAGGTGTTTTTCTACCATCAAGAGTTCTGAGTTGCTCTGCATAGTTGTTTTTTTCCAGTTGAGAGTTGTTTTTTTAAAGATCAGTTTTATACTTCTTGTCGTCTTTATATTTATCTCTAAAGGCCGGCATGATTTCAACGGGTGTCGCTGTTAGTTTGATTTTACATACCAAAACTTTTAGACTTTAGCAGTTTCTTTAAAGTATTTGGTCGGCACACGGTGACATGTCTCTGTTTGAGTCTTAACTTTATTTTCATATGTATGTCATTTTTAGAGAAATTCTATGCATTTTTTTCATTCACTAATGCACTTGACGATACAAGCAATTTTATCAATATATTTTAATTTCGCATGAGTCTTGCATTGCAGTTTTCTTAAGCGTCATGAAGTCCTTCATGAGTTGCTATAGCGATAGTATCATTGCTTTGATTGTTGCTGGTCGTGGTGGCATATACTTGGCTATGTTCAACGAAGTTTCTACGTTCTTTTGTTTATGCGCTGACTATTTGCGCTATGATTTACATTTTTGTATTCGCCCTATCAATCACTAATTAATTAAATAACTAAAAGGTTCTAGCTTTAGCTTTAGATTTGGCCAAACACAAGCAAAAGCGATGTAATGAACCTTCTTCAACGAAAACCATAAGCAACTAATTAATAGGTATAGGATATAGCTAGCATTATTAAAAGTAAATTTAATTTAAAAATTTGCTCTGCTGGTTCCGAACTTGCCCCTTTTAACCCCTTCCAGCCATATTTTAATTTTTATGAAAAAAAAAAAAAAATGGAAGCACCACACAGCATACAATACAATCACAATTACATTTTCTTTTTTGTAGAATTCAAAGGACTTGCTAGTATAAAGTGACTGCAGTCGTTTCTCATTAAGTATATTTAACTATAACTGGATCAGAAGGCACTGATCGATCCCAGCGCATATTAAATAAAAAAAAAAACAAAAAGAATGTCAAACCGAATAATGATCATAGATAAATTACCAGGAGACTACTACAAAATTTGGTCACTTTAAAAGGTAGAGTTTGTTAACAAAATCAGATTACTCAAAATAAGTGGAAGTGTATTTAGGCTGAAAAACAAGTGCAGCCGAAAGGGCTGTGTGGACAAAATATGATATTATGATAAAGCCAAGATGAAATGCATTACTTTGTTGTAGCAATAGAATGTACAGATCAATTGCCAACTCTAGGTCAATTGAAGGCGAAAATATTAGAAAAGACCATAAAGAGCAGGGGACTCCAAATGGATCTGTCATCTGATCATCAAAGAAAATAAAAACACTAAGATGAGCAACGCCATACACAAAACCGAGAACGAAATCGAAATCGGTACGCTTGCGGTCTAACAGTTCAAAGAACGAAAACGCTACAAATAGATTGTACACTCAACTTCGAACTCATGAGGCAATTATGTTTGCATGTGTGTGTCAGTGGCTTTTGCCGACGAAGAAAATAATTTTATTTTCCTGCGCTTACTATGATCAATCCCAAATTTGTTTGTTTGATTCGGTAGAAAATCATTATCATTAAAGACAATGCTAAACATTTTTTTTTAAATTTAATTTATTATCACAGCAGCCAAGCAGCAAAAATCTCCATATTAAAATATATATTGTTATTGAATCATTGAGGTTATATTAGTTGGGAAATAATAATAATAAAATTTAATTAAAACAAAACCCGAAATCATAAAAAGAAAGGAAGGCGTTAGACGCGTGCCAACAATAAAATTTTCTTTTGAGCCCATGATCTGCAAATTCACACACATTTGTGTGTGTGTGTCTGTGTGTAGAGCTCGAAATTCAGAAATCACAAAAACTTAAAATCTTGTCAAATTTGCATCGGACAGGCAGGCAGGGACCAACAGGCACACAAGCGCAAAAATGCTTCTATATACATATATACAAAGTGTGCGTGCATGGCAAGTCCAAAATATTAAATATGCAGACATGACAACGCTTACCAACGATAACGAGCTTAAATGCAGGAATTTTGAATCGACGTGGCAAACCCTTTCATTATTTTTTATTACTCGTCCCTTCAAAACGGAAGAAATGCCTCCGACATTTGAGTAAAAATTGAATTTGTGGGCATTGTTGCTTGTGCGGACACATACAGACACATACATTTAAACGATCCCTAGATATAACGAGAGAGCATTGAAAGAAAGCCAAAGCAGTTTCCTGTAGCGGGAGCATGATAAAAGACAGCGATGCCGTCCTACCACACAAATTATATGTATTTCTTACTCTCTTCCTCCCTGAGCAAGTGAGCGCGTCTCGTACCCGAACAAAAACGAAGACGAGTTTGGACCAGATGTCAGCACGGCATTGGCACCGTTGCCAATTGTTTGAAGTCAACAAGTCGCTGCTGCTTTAGCTGTGAGTTAAGCTGATTAAGGCTATTAAGATTGAGTTTTACTTATTCAACTCTATCTAATACGTCAACATGTTTCGTCAGTTTATTTGGCGTATATTTAAGTTTTTCAAAAGTATTTTCGATAAGTTTTTTCCGTAAGTATATCTGCAACTACTAGTGATGCCGGTTAATCCAATGGGTAGTGTGGCCAGTAGACAGTAGGTAGGTGGACTAAGCCCACAACTCAACCCTGTCTGACGGTGTTGGCTTGGCAACAGGCCTCTTGTCTCCTGTTACACAGAAAGGGTGAGGCCAAGTCCACTTATTGATAAATCTAGTTCCCGAAGATCGGAACACTCACAGATCCACTAAGACAGTGCCTCATTGGAGCGGAGCGTATATGGTACCTACGGCACCGGCGAGATGGTGTCTGGCCGGAGAAAATCGTAATGAGATCACAAAGCCTTAACAATGTTGCAGTAGTAATGTAAATCATGTAAATAATGTAATCAGAGTAAATGGCGAGGCGGTGAAGCGACCTCTGCATTAAACATCTCACATTAAGAAGAAAACGGAACCGAAATAGCTCAAAAGAAGGAACACACGCTTGTGCTACTGCAGCACAACAGCAGGGACTTGAACGACCACTTTGTATAACTCTACTGACTTTTGCACAAAGAGCAGCAAGATGAAGATCCGGATTATTGGCAGCCAACCACAGGCAGTGGGAACAGATCATCCCAGAGGAAGGGGTTAACCCAGACACGATGTTAAAAGACATGTACGAAGGCCAAAATAGATACCATGGAGGCCGAGATATACAATGCTTCGCTTGAGACTGTCTGGCAGCTCTTTCAGACCACGTTGAATTTAAGCCTAAATAACCTTAATAACGGAACTCAATGACGCAATCTTAGATGCTATCCTTACAAATTGTAAAATTGACAGAGCTATCCATATCTCTTGGGTAGGGTAAAAAATACGCATTCTATACTCGTAAATGACCAGTTTGGTTGATATCTTGCAACTAAAAAATTTTCATAAAAGAACGTAATTTTTGGACTGAACATTTTATTGGCTATAAGGTGATGTAGGTCATCCATCCGGCTGCATCCGGTATAAGTACTGCCTTCATGCAAAAGACGGGACAAAGCAAAGTTTCGCGACGAAATCTTTAGATACTGGATATAAAATAATATATGTATATAAGCTATAATAGCTTATTAAGTAGGTAGAAGCCACCACAATTTTGTTGTGATAATTGCTAACAGATTATTCCGAAACTTAACCGAAGCCGGTCATCGGCCAAATAAATACTTGGGAAATGTATTCGAAGCAGTAACAAACTATTAATTAGCTATCTGCCCTTTAAGATTTGGGACCCCTTAAACTGAAATGCAATGTCAAAAGAGGATTTTTTTTAAATTTAGACTTTCTGTTTTAGCTATTTTTCTTGGTTTGTGTGACTATTTTCAGAAGAACTTTCGTAATTAATTAATTAAAATTTATTAATTAATTTATTAATTAGAAAAGTTCAATAGTTAGGGAAATAAACCATTTGTTTCTTCAAAATAAAGAAAACATTGACTAAAAATTAAAAAGAAAAAAATTAAATTTATTATATACATTCATATTGTTAATCAAAATACGTATATTGTGCGTCGGTTGCCATATAGAACTGGTATTATACGGGTATTATTACGAATTTAAAAAACTATTTCCTCAATTTTTTCATACAAGAAGGCCGGTTTGATTTTGAATCTTTATTGTATTAAATATACGAAATTTAAAACCAGGGAAGGCATTAGATACCGAAATTCAAATACGCTTAAAACGAAGTCATAGAAACAAAATAGATTAAAAGGTATTAATAGATGCAGTGCTTAGCTTAATATACAAAGCTACAGAACTCTTCCATCTTAAAGAACTAAATTTGTGATGACTATAAAAAAAATCCCATGAATTTTATTGAGACAGCATGTGTAAAGTAACGGGCAATTGGTTGTAGAGTTTGGTAAATTAACAGATTTCTTTTTTATATTTCTGGGACATCGATATAACTATGTCCGTTTGCTTGCCCGCGTGTATTGACATGTAGATCTCCCAAAATATAAGAGCTAGACACTTGAAATCTTGATTAACGGCTCTACTTATTCCCACGTAGATCAACTTTATTTCAAATGATCGGGTATTTGTCCAGAATCTACGGAACTGATAAAAATGTATATCAAACGAATATGAATATTTCGATTTTTAGATACTTCCTCCCAATCCTGAAAAATCAAAAAAATAAAAACTCCAATTGAAGCTACAACAATAATGTTAAGTTTCATTAAGACCGTTAAAAAAACATAGAAGATATTTACGTGCTGCTATTTTCATTTCGTTTATTTTTGGCAAAAATCCAAATATTATTATGGCGTCAAGGTACTAGACGATGGTATTTCATACTTTTTTCATGAATGCTTACCGAGGCAACAACAAAATTCCCTTCGAGGTATTGCTCTCTTCCAAAAAAGTTAGTTTTCTTAAGCGCAAATAACTTTAATTTATAAACGTTTGGAGACTTTACAAAATATGTAAGGCTTAGAAGGTCTAGACTTTCATAAAATGTTGTCCTGTTCCTACAGCTAAATAAAAACACTTGCTGGACGCAATTCAATCGTTGGATATTTAAAACGATAATTATGTCATTCCGCTCAATTTACTGGAGAAGAGATTTATTAAAAAGCGTTAAGTTCTTGAGGCACACATGTTTGAGATACTGGGGCTCAAAACTGTGGCCGATGGTTCACGTGTAGCTTTAAGTAAGTAGTCTGTCCAAGTCGCGTTAAAAAGCTTGCGAATTCCAAAAAGGATTGCTAGAAGCATCATCCATCATGCAGATTATTCTGAAAAAACTGGACTAAACCTCGCAAGCGAAGTGAGAAGAGAAGTTAGTGGATTCCACTTTCGTAAAAGGTATACCTTTGTGGAGTTACATAGCTACACATCTGGAACAGCGATGTCGGACGGTAAAAACTATTAATTTTGCTATGGCAATCTATCCACCAAGCTTGCAGATGAAAAGAATATAACACTTAAGCCAATTAGTAATATGCACAGTAGTGTTGTTCTGTTAGGTACCGCTAGGCTGATTGAAACACTTCGATACTTTAATTCCCTGTCGAGCATTTTTTAACTAAAGTTCAGTAACCACTCGATTTACTAACCGACTCTAACTTCGAAAAACCAAATCGCCAACTTCGGTTTGTAACTTGCATAGCTGCAGTCATTGCACAAACAATACCAGATAATATGCTTAGCTGTTCATTAAACACTGATAATTGTTCTGATTCGTCGAACAAAACTTTAGCTGACTTTTCAATTAACGTGTTTCAGCAGAGAGATTTGCTCATGGGAGCAGATCGTGTTCTTCATATTGCTCGATTGACAACCGTAGAATTTATAGTCCGTCTGCCCACTAAAAGCGGCAAGACTTATTGCGGCCTATGTTGCTACAAAACTGATGTGCGCACGAGATCTCCTCAAAAATGCTTCGTCAAGAAGTGCACGCATATTGCCTGTGCAATAGGCTATATTGGTGCTTTATATCACCGTTCACTCCATTTTGGCGGCCAATGAGGAGACGCTGTTAAGATGGCCAAAAATCACCGTTCAATTGATGCGGTCTTCTCAAGTTTTACTAGCCGCGCACGTTGGTTTATATAATATTGACCTCTTGTCTGCAATACAAAAAAATAGCAGTAATTGACGTCTTGACTTTAGTCAATTTCCTTACTTGACGATTCCGCAGCCAAACGTATCACTTCTATGTGGAGAAGCGTTTTTGGAGGTAGTGTCGCGTGGACTTCCTAATGCTTTTAAGCGTTTCAAGTGCCGTGTTCCACAGCCACATATACAAGAACACGAATCAAAGACAAGAATCTGTTTAAGCCCAATATTGTCACTCAATTGCTGTTCATTGCTAATTCACCTATTCGCCAATAACAGCTTATCATCTTTATCGATTTTGGTGCGACCCATTTATGCATTTCTGGGTTTATTGTAAAAATAAAAAAATTTTTAATTTCGCTGCATTTCAATATTGAAGATGTTAAATATAATCGAAAACATATTAATATAAAATATTTTGCATATTCAAAACACGACTAACAACTAATTCTACAACTAATTAAAAATTTTAATACCTCAACATTTGTTGACCCGGGCTTGACCTTTTTTTACTCTGCTCCCATTGAAAGTGGAAATATATATAAAAACTATATATATTGATGGCTCTTTCCATATTTCAATATTTATTTGTTGGCTGGCTCGAGGTCCGTGTTTGTTAAAACAAACAATGTTTCGAGCCAGCCAACAAATAAATATTAAAAACTATATATTTTAAACTTTTTAATATATATATATCTCTATATATAAAACTGTTTGTCCTGACTGACTGACTGACTGACTGACTGACTGACTGACTGATTGGTGATCAACGCACAGCCCAAACCGTAAGAGCTAGGAAGCTGAAATTTTCACTGTAGCTACCTTATGTGATGTAGGTGCACGTTAAGACGGGGTTTCGGGAAATTCCACTCGCAAGTGTGGAAAAATCGCGAAAAACGTTTGTATGTAACTTTTTTGTTTACCATCCGATCGGCCCCAAACTTATTTTCAAAGATCTTTGTTCAAATTCATTTGAGGGGTGTTTCGCACTTTTCGGAAAACCCATTCCTCCTTGGTGGAAATGGAGGTCAAAGATTTGGTGGGTGACGTTTCGCGCTCAAATTCATTTCCAGTGATCTATATGAAAAATCATTTGAGACGTGTTTCTCACTTTTCGCAGAATTCAAACTTCTTCGGGGGGAATGCGATTTAAAGATTTTTTGGGCGGCGTTTTAAGTTGTGTCCGATTTGCTTCAAACTTATTTTTAAAGCTCTTCATAAGAACTTAATAAGTACGTATTTCAGCGATTTGGAAAATTCCACCCGCAACAGTGGTAAATTGGCGGAAAAAGGTTGTATGAAAGTTTTTTGTTTATCATCCGATCGGCCCCAAATTCATATTTAAAGATCTATGCTTAAATTCATTTAAGGGGTGTGTCACACTTTTTGAAAAATCTATTCCTCCTTGGTGGAAATGGAGGTCAAAGATTTAGTGGGTGACGTTTCGCACTCAAATTCATTTCCAGAGATCTATTAGAAAAATCATTTGAGACGTGTTTCACACTTTTCGCAGAATTCAAACTTCTTCGTGGGGAATGCGATTTAAAGATTTTTTGTGCGAAGTTTTAAGTTGTGTCCGATTTGCTTCAAACTTATTTTCAAAGCTCTCAATAAGAACTTAATGAATACGTATTTCGACGATTTGGAAAATTCCACCCGCAACAGTAGTAAATTGGCGGAAAACGGTTGTATGAAAGTTTTTTGTTTACCATCCGATCGGCACCTAACTCATTTTCAAAGATCTATATTCAAATTCATTTGAGGGGTGTTTCACACTTTTTGAAAAATCCATCCCTCCTTGGTGCAAATGGGGGTCGAAGATTTGGTGGATGACGTTTTGTGTTTAAACTTATTTCCAAAGATCTATAAGAAAAATCATTAGAGACGTGTTTCACATTTCTCGCCAAATCTAAACTCCTTCGGTGGAAAATGCATTTCAAAGTTTTTTTTGGTGAATTTTAAGTTTGTTTGATTCCCGTCCGATCAGTTTCAAAATCATTTTCAAAGCTTTTAGAAAACTTTGATTTTATAACATACGTGCCACGGCAAGGCCGGGTTATACCCGCTAGTATATATATATATTCTTGGTCGAGAACAATAGCTGAGCTGAATCCATGTCTGGCTGTCCTTTTCTCCGTCAATCTGACCGCATTTACGAATGTAAGCCCTTCCAACTACTACATTATTTGACACACTAGGAACGATTGCAGTAAATTTCATCAAGATCGGTTAAGAAACACAGAAGTAATTATAGAACACTTTTTTTTCATATTGTCTGTGTACATGTGCACAAATACAATCATATGCCTGCGCTCCCTAGCGGACCGGCACACGAGCCTTTAGCTAAAAATGCTCACAAATGAGCTCGTATGTGAGCAGAGAACGAGTGGGATATTTTTGTATTGCAAAACACTCGCACACGAGTGTTGCAGTGAGATCTTTGCGATATAAATTCAAGTACAGTAGAGAGAATGGTGTGTTGTTTTTGTTTCAAATATTTAAAGCCGAAGATATGATAAAGCCGACGCGGAATTTGTCGTACGTGCTCAGAGTGTGCAACATCGTCAAGAGAGAGAGAGAGAGAAAAAATGACGCGGCATTCGGATACTGTGTTGTTTTTGCTTCCTACTCTTGTGTATGTCTTTTTTAAGTAATTAAAAAGTGTTTGTTAATAACTACACTATTTTGCGGCTTTTCACAATATTATTTAATATCTGCGCAACGAGCAATTAATAAATAAAAATAATAATAATTAAAACAATAAGGAAAGTTGTGAAAATGCGTTACAAAAGAAAAATCAGGCAATATACTATTTGCGAGGCGCAGCATGTAAAACAAGTCACAGAAAAAAATTGAGATTGTTAAAAATAAATGAGGTGAAAATAAAATTTTAATTGAATTCATTTTCATTTTCAGATACGGAACATTCCAGTTCAACCGAATTTAATAGTCGCTTAGCGCATTGGCTGTCCACTGCTAATAACTGTCTCACTGGCTGATAACATCGGCAAAAGGGAAGGCAATGATTTGCTTTTACTGTTGCGAAAAAACTCCTGGTACTTTAAAATGTACTCCACGTGGTAATGTAAAACGAATTATTGAGCTAGGTGAGTATGTTGACTATGGTTTAAAAGACGCGTTAACTAATTTCCTTACTAATTTTCAGAGGTCGCAAATAACAGTCAACACTTATTTTCAATGCGGTCAGCACTCAAATAAACAGAAAAAAAAGAAGCAGATTCGCTGTCCATCGAACACTTTATTTCGTTGCGCTTGTGTACTCTGTTCGTGCTTTTGCTTGAGGATTGCCGCTGTTATGTCCAACAGTAATATCTTAACAGGACACATTCGTTCGGTCGCACAGAAAATGTGTGTCTGTCGAAGAACAAAACGAAAAAAGTGGAAGCGAAAAGTGTCTTTTCTTGTTGTTGTCGTGTGACGATATCAATGAAAGCTAGAGTGAAAGAGAGAGAGAGAGAAAAAAATGACACGACATAATACAGTTATGCATGTAGGCAAGCTATTTTATATATGTGTTTTATTAAGTATTTAGCCTAACAACTAACAAGGCATGCAATTTGGCTAGACACACACAAGCACGCAAGTGCATACATGCATATCCACAAAAGACACTTTGGCAGCTATTTTTTCTGTTCAGTGTTCATGGAATAACATTGGTTACATGAATAAAACACGGAGTGATATTTCAAACACAAAATGAAGGCGCAGGCCGGCGCATCGCAAATAAATGCTCTAATTGATATTTGGAATTTTCTATCTTGAAATACCATGCCCTCTGTGATTAATTCTCCTAATTCGCAGACAAATTCTTCCAAATAAGTTGATTTATTAAATCAGAAGGGAAAAACTTTTAATAGGCGAGTACTTTTCAGAGGATTATGTAATACACCACGAACCAATGATAGCTTCCGAAAACGGCACTCGCTTCATCTCTTCTCTTAATAAACTGATGAATTTAAAAAAATATTTACCTAGAGAATTCAATAGAGAAGTTAGATCTTTAGATAATGTCGTTAGATTTTTTTTATATACTGGACCCATTGACTTGAAAGACATTATAGAATCAAGTTTATAAAATCATTTTATATTAGTTAGCTTAAGAATTACACTTCTTCTACACAGGGAGTTTTATGTTACACAAAACTCTCTTGCATCCAGTTTGTTAAATGACTTTGTAAGCCAAGTGCCTACTTTCTATATGTTTCCAATGCTTACATAAAATTTGCATTGCTTAAACATTTAAGCAAACAAACTTTAAATTATGGTTCTCTGACCATAAGGTCCTTTCTAATCGACAACTTTCTGAGCCGTCAAAAAAATGGGTAAAACGTTGGACTACTCCTTGGAGCAATTATACAACCGAACTGCAGAACGCAGTATTTTAAAAGTCGTCCTCAAAGAAAAAACTTTAAAAGTTAATGGGTTCAACGGTAAAATTTCATATAAGCACTGGTATTTTGATCTTAAAGATCGCGATAGCTTCTTTTCGTAAAGTATGGCAACACATATACATTATATAAAATTATTAAGATTGAAAATAAAATGTTGCATAGCCGATTAGTTGTTGACCTAGAACCATAAACTCCACCTTTTCTCTTCAAACCAATTCAATTTCAACTTGAAAGTAGTGCTACATAACGTTTATGAGTTCGTCGTACAGTTTTTTTCGCAGCGAAATTGGAGTGAGTTACACGTCCAAATTACAAACTTGCAGGTAACATATTGACATAATTTTACATTTTATATATAATTTATTCATTTTTATTTCATCTATTTTTAGACCTATCTAATATTCCATCAAAAACTCAAGGAAATATTATTTAAAAAATTCAATGCAATAACTTCGGTAATGTAATGAGACAATTTCGCATTGAATGCATATTTTATGTATTAAAAAAAAAATTTATTTGCAGAAATATTGAACCTATTAAGACAACGCATAGACAAAACAAATGAGATGATGACGAAAATTGATCGTCAAGGAGGAGAAATTATTTAATTAAGAAACGAAATTTATCTTATAAAGGGACGAGTTTGCCGAGAGGCACACAAGGCGAAATTGACGCTGCCAAGTGCACCGAACGCTACTATTGGAGACTTTGAGGCATTTGAAGAATGTCTCAAAGAAGAGAAATCCTCCAAGAATTTGGCAAAGAAGCTTTAAATTAAATAATTTCACTATTCGCTTATAAATCTGACATGTCCCTCAAGATCATTGAATTATTCGCAAGCTCTGAAAAACACGACATTTCCATCAGCAGCTCCTGGGGCCAGACGATGTTGCAAAACAATGCTCCTGGCGTGCGACGGAAAAACAAAAAATATGTGTTAGAGGCCTTCGAACCACATTAGCAAATCGGAGTAAGCATTACTTTTATAACCTGTATTTGTTCAAATTAAATTTTTTTGTTCTTGTCTACAAACAGAAGTTTGCGCTGGAAGACGGTGACTTTGACCGCGTAAAACAAACATTTTTTCAATACGCGCAGGAAAGAGTGTCGCGCTTAGTCAAGCCTGATGCCAAAAATAAGAAAATATATCTTTTAAGACTTTTTTAATATTGTTGCCGGTTTAAATAAAATATTATTTATAATGATATTTTGAATCATAAATGTATCACAGAAAATATTTTATCAGAACCTCTAGAAATATCAATAAGGCTCGCATAACATATTACCAAAGGCTCGCTAACCCTATTTCTTGCAACAATCGTAAATAAAACTTTCACTGCCACAAACTGAACGACATATGAATTATATTGCTATCGTTTCCCCGATTGGATTGCGTGAGTTTTGTTGGGTTAAGTCTCGAATTTCACCAGTATGCGATAACATTTGCAACAGTTTGGTCCGCTGGGTCTTTTTGACACTCTATAAATACAATTGCAAGTGGGATTGCAGTGTATGCTGTGACATAGCTGTTAGCTCACGGTTTCTCCTTAAATAGTCCAAAAATTAGTATTTCGTCGAGTTATGAGGCAATAAGTTCGGATGATAAGGGCGCGAATTGAAACGCAGCAGAGGGCATTTATTGTTTTTAAACCCTTGTAGAAGGCATTATAATCTTGTCATGAAATGTATAACGCATAGAAGGAGACATCTTCGACCCCATAAAGTAGATAGATTCTAGGTTAGTATCAGCAGCCGCGTTGATATAGCCATGTCCGCCTGTCTGTTTTTATGCAAACTAGTCTCTCAGTTTTAAAGCTATCGCCCTGAAACTTTACATAGGTCCGTCTCTCTTTTGCAGGCAGTACATATCATACTGCTGTCATAGGAACAATCGGTCCAAAAGTAGGTTCTTGTATGGAAAACTATTTTGATTATCAAGATATGTATTTCGACCAACCTCGGCATTTAGTAGTTTGACTATAACCCTGGTATGGAAAATTTGACCAAACCCCGGATATAATTGTACCACTATGAACCTCATATATATACGAAATCTTATCATCATCGCCATAGGAAAGATCGAACGAAATGTAGATTCTTGTATGGCAAAAATGATGTTTTCCAAGATATTTTCATCAAACTCAGCATTTCTGAGCTTCACTATTATAACATATTTGCAGAAGAGAAATGACTACAGAGATATTAAATCTTCGGCGTGCCAAAGATATTCTTACTTTCTCGTTTTAGCTTGTTTTAATAATACACATCAAATAGATAAAAATCAAATAAGTGAGTTTATCTTTTTTTGTGTATGAGTATGCATGTATCTGTTATATATAAGTATCTATTTATATATAAATGCGTGTCTCCAAAAGGCAGACGAACGAATGCCGAAGTCGCGCCTTGTGTCAGCATTAACACGAGCAAAGAATTTAGTCGCCAGCCTAGCTTCGGCAAAACTGGTCGATGGTGCTCCGCGTCGTTTCTTTTTCGAAGTACATTGAGCGGAAAGACTTTATAATTACGATCGACGCAAAGTACTTTTGCTTTATCCATGAAATGCGCTTTATTTAAATGATAAATTACCCTAGATACTAATGATAAATTTTACAGGCAATTTTAAAAGTAAAATAATTTGATCACAAAGCGCACCTTGTCCAATAACTATGTTTAGAAATTAGCACACGTAGATTGATTTTACTTTTGTTGTTAGACAGCATATACTGGAGAGAAGTTCTTGTCTCTTCCAATGGCGTGCAAGCACCTAGGTTTGTATGTATGAATTATGCATGCATGAGTACATCAAAATATGTAAATATGTGTTGTTATCCATTGCATTGGCTTTTCCTTGCAAAGAAATTGATGTTGCTAGTATTCTAGCGATGACTATGACCTATCCCAAATTTGTATTTACATATGAATGTATGAGGCTAGCTCGGTAGTATTTTAAAGTCGATGCAAATATTTGCATATATAATTTCTTTAAATTAAATTATTATATCCCAACTAATAGAACGTCATAGATAAAATGACAATAATGGCTTAAATAATTATTTTAAATAATAATATATTTATTGGACGAAATTATATTAGAATCGGCTTAAAATATATTGATTTTCTACCAAACCAACAAACATATGAAAATACAAATTTGGGATAGATCATGGTAAGCGCAGAAAACTAACAAAATTCGTTATTTCGGTAGCAAAAGCCATGAAATAACAACACATTCAAATATGCTGTTATGTCAACACACGTACAAACATAATTGCTTGCATGAGCCTTATAGAGCCGAAGCTGAGAGTACATGCTACGTTCAGCGTTTTCGCTCTTTCAGCTGTGAGAGCGCAATGGTACTGATTTCGTCTTCGCTCTCAATTTTTAAAAAATTAAGCTGCATGGTAGCATTTTGCTGTATGGCGTTACTCATCTTAGGGTTTATATTGTCTTTGGTATAATGGACCATTCTATGGTGCGCGCAGATCAGGTGGGCCTTAAATCATCGAAAGCTTGCCGAAAGCAGCATCTTGTATAAGGTTCACCATTTCTCCTTTCTGGGCACTTCCGACTACAGCTCTCTTGCTTGTATCAGCTGTTAATATATACACTTGTTAATATTGTTAGTAGCACATCCTGACACTTGCGTGTCTCGTGCGGGAGATATGTACTAGCAATCACCGCTCATTATGCAAAGCTGCTCTCGCACATAACTTTGCTTAACGCTTACAAAGGCAAGATCAAGAAACGCTGCAAAGTATTGGCAAACACTACAAAATGTGTTAAGCAATTCATCTCTTAGTTCTTTTTATGAATTCATTAGACTGATGCAAATCGAGAAGTTTTAGTTAACGATTCATTGACTCATAAATGCCCAAAAGAGCTATACTTTTGACTTAAGTGGTATCCAACTGAGTAAAGATTTAACGAGCTGACATGGCACCCACGCCATTTGTAATCAATTTGTTTTCGCTATTCGCAAAGTGAAGATGGTCGACATTCGCTGCAACTGCCACATACTATTTTGGCTTCGCATGTCTTACATATAATTTTAAATTGAAAAATATAATTTAAAATATATTCATTTAATTTTTTTGGGATATTTTTGAGTTCTTAATTGCTAATAGGGCGGCTGTTGAAGAATTTCAGAAGTCCAACAAAATTAAACCGACACAGAACGGAACTTAGAATCGAGGAAGCGATTCGCCAATGCCGCTGCACTATGATCATGTGCTTAATGCTTTACACGGACCGGTGGAATAAATAAAGAATTAATGAAATAAGATCAGTAACTAAACAGAAATTAACGTGAAAGATCATTTTGAACAAAACTAAGGTAAATATCCTAGTTCACATTAAAGAGAGACAGCTCAGTTTTCAATCACGCCCTATGTGGAGTAATACCGGTGCAGTAAATTCGGACTGTAGAGGCGAATCTTTTGTTAAAAATAATAGATGCTAGAAAATTGGAAACAAGTAAGAGATTCTAGTCGGGAGCTCCCGACTAGGGGATACCCTGAAAAAAAAATTTTCCCTTGGCAGGATTCAAACTAGCAACTAACCGCACCGCTTACCGCTGATCTTAACTGATCTTAATGAAATTTTCGACAGTACATCTTATTGTAGAATAGAATAAAGAATATTTGTGTATTCTCAAAAATTCAATTGCATATAAATTGTGGCTTATATTGATGCGCAATACAAGTTGGATAATTAACTTGATTTATAGCTTTAAGGTGGTAGCGGGGAGGTGGCGATAGGTATAAAATGAAAGATACTTGATGTATATATACTATTCTAGAAGCTACATGTCAAGTTTGGTGACTCTAGCTCATATTATTTGCCGAAATTGCTCAAAAAACAGGATTTCAATATCGATTTTTATCGATTACTTGCAAACGGGCAAGTTATCGAATATCGGAAACAAACTCAATCTGCGCGGGCATTAGGAGGACTTACAGCTAAAATTTCAAGTCTCTAGCTCTTATAGGTTCTGATATCCTTGCGTTCATACATACGGACAGACGGACGGACGTACAGACAGACAGACGGGTATGGCTAGATCGACTATGCTATTGATGCTGATCAAGAATATATATTCTTAATGGGGTCGGAGATGCTTCCTTCTGCCTGTTACATACATTTGCACAAAACAATATACCCTGTTTATCCATTTTTAATGGGTTCAGGGTATAAAAAGAGAGTTGTATGTTCCAAAGAGTTAATTTTGGTAATAAAGGCAGCCGTGCGCCCGGCACTCAGTAACCAGCCTGTACAAATAGAAATGTGATCGACAAAAAAATGGAAACTTTTAGAGAGCAGATTATCGACCTAAGAACTACAGTGCCAGAGGTCGAGCCTTATCAAAAGGAATAATTATAAAGCGTGTAATATGTGATGAAACATAGACATTGAAAAATATCTGGCAAACAAGAAGACTGTCTTGCATACCGCGCTGCATTAGCACTCACCTAGGAGGTTTTTTTTTTACAGTATAATTGCAGCTCCAAACCTGACCTTGTTCTTATTTAATACTGCCCTAAATTTTTAAAGGCATTATTGCCTAACTCAATTTAAACTATATCTTATTAATTGTTGGACAGAAAGGCAAGAACATTAAAATAACAATTTACATAAACTAATGGTTAAGATTATCAGTCTGCTACGGCAGAGGATGTACGACCTTGCACCTAGCTCTCGTACATCGCAAGCGAAGTAGTAGTGCTATTGTTGACCGAATTTTTAGTGCCGGTGGAAATCCATTTTAAAGGTTATTCCATCCAATCAATTTTTTATTTTGAAGGCCTCGATCTTACCTTCTGCTTTAAAAAAACTATGGAGACACAATATATATGGTGAAATGTAACGAAAAGCTTTCGAGGTCAATTTTAGTAGTTATTCAATTCGTCCGATGCTGACAAATTTACTGACTGAAATCTTTAAGCCTAGTGACTAGTTTGCACAAACAGGCAGACGCTGGCTATATCGACAAGTACAAAACAAAAATATTTTCTAATACTAGTCGGAAATACCCGCGTTCACACATAGGTCCTCCTAGTGCCACCGAAGTACAAGTTTGTTTCCGATAATCGATAACTTGCCCCGTTTCCAAGCAATTGATATTAAATACATTTTTTGAGTTAATCTCTTAGGCTTCAAGAGAAAGAGTCAGTAAAGTTGAATTTAGCTCCTTAAATATTATATATATCAAGTATATTTAATGTTATAACTTTTGAAACCCCCGCCACCCACCCGCCATACAAATAAAGAAACCAATTGGACTACCCACCAATTTAAGCCACAATTTTAATGCAATTTTCTTTTTGAGAACATAGGAATATTCTATAGCACAATGAGATCTACTGCTGTTAAATGAAAATTTCATCACGATCGGTTAAGAAACACAGAAGATATTAAAGAAGGCGTATGCTTATATTGCCACGGAATTTATTGAATTATATTAACATCATTGCAATTGCAATGATATCGTTTTCTGTGCTGTGTGTGTCGATTATCGGAAAGAAACTCAAACTGCGCTGGCACTAGAAAGACCTACGTTCAAAGTTCGATCTAGCTCTTATATATTATACGGAAGGACAGACGAACAGACAGAGGGACATGGCTAGATCGACTCCGCTATTGATGCTGATCAAAATTAATATACCTTTTGGAGTCGTAGATGCTTCTTTCTGCCTGTTACATACATTTGCACAAATTCATTATATCCAATTTTAATGGGTTCGGGGATAAAAGGAATGTATAATTTTTATCCTATTGGTTGAAAATGTTATACGTTTTTGGCGAAACCACGGACCACATGCGCCACAGAGAAATCGCTGGACAGCCGCTATTCTTCATTTAATCTTTATAAAACTTTATGTTTTTTAGACCTTAGACGATGTAAAATGAACCGTTCTTACTGTATTTGACTTTTTATAGGCGCGAGAGTGTCATAACCCTATATGCTGTGAGCCACTGTATATGGACACATTTAATTTCTTTTTGGTAAAACAAACATACACTTCTCAAAATGTTCGAGTTATAATATCGAATTTTGTCCATGTCTAACTTGACGACCCGGCCTCTAGACCAGTCTTACATAACGTCTGAAAGATTACATTAACTTACGCCTGTTGCGATTCGTCCAAAAAATTTAAATTCTTCCTATTGTCTCGTGCATTTATCAAAAGAGAGCAGGAGAGTAGAAAAGTATCGTACAGTTGCTGATCTCGGTAGGATGTAGCTATCTTCCGATTTTTTGAAAATGATAAGTTAGCATCTAATTCCACAATTGAATTCATTTCTGATACCAGCTGTGACAGGATTTGCACGCCGATCGTACAATGCTCAACTGAACCCTAAACATAGAAAACATCAGAATAAAAATGTTGATGTAAATACTTTAAATATTTACATACCTGTAAAAACTTTTTCACGTCCTCAAGTATGTTTTGAAATATAAATTCGCCCTTGTATGAATCAAACCACCCATATTTTGTGATTTTAGCTAGAAGTGTTACAAGCGCTTGGACTACAAAGTGCTGCAAATTAAGCCTGGTTGCCAAGTAGTTAAGGGCATAGCTGCGAATATCAATGCGTTGTCCAAGAGTTATCCCCTGTATAAGTTTTGTGAGGGTAGATGCGGCAAGTAGTTGTGCGTAGCTGGAGTCAGCTCGATCTAATAATAGCTGACACTTGGCTAAGGCGTCCTGGCTATTGACGAAAGACACAAGGCTCTTTTCAGCATCAGCGCGTATGCTTGCATCGGTTGCTTCGTACAGCTGCTTGCACAATGTTTCTAATTGTTGGATTTCCTACACAAATGAAATTCTTATATAAATGTTTATAATTGCAAATGAGTCCAAATATATGTATATTTACAAAAATAAGAAGAAAAATCAGTAATGTCCTCTAGTCGGGAATGCCCGACTGGTATATACCCCGTATTCAGTGACAGGAATCCGGTTCCAAATGTTCGAACTTCCTTCTATACATATGCACAAAATCCGATTGCTGCACAAAAATGCAGCAGTCTTAGCCCCACACTAGGGGAAATGCTATTTTAATTTTGAGGAAGCGGGGACTTTGCGAGAACCCACATACAAACTTGGATATCCCTAGCTCCAAGCACGACGCATTTATAGAATATCGGACAAACAGGGACGGACGTGGCTAAGTCAACACATGGATGCCGAACAAACATATACTTATGTATGTATATACTTTTTATGTTTGATGTTTCCCTCCACCTGTTCCATACATTTGCAAAAATCTCTGTCCATTTTCAAAGAGAACAGGGTACGTACATATGTACGTATGTAGATACTTATTAATATACCACATGTGTACACCACATTAGCTTGTAAGTAAAAAGCAGTGTTTTAAAAAATATTAAATACAGAAAACTTAATATGTATATGTATGTAAGTACATAAATGTGGAAGCTAATACCATAATGTTTTATATGTATGTTTGTATTTTGATGTCAACTTCTTTGTTTTATTATTATGTGCACACAAAGGCTCCAAGCTTTAAGAATTAAGAACTTGCAAGCGGTAATAGTATATTCAAATTCTAAACTAAGAATATAAACAAGAACTGAGCTAGGGAATATAAAGCAATTTAAACAGGAGTGTTGCCAATTTAGCTTTTTTTTGGTCAAATCTAGCCTTTTGAAAATGCAACGCTGACAACTATAATAATTTTTAATGTCTGCGAATAGCCAGAATATTTATAAATTATTCATGATCAGTTTCTGATTATTTTATAAAACAAATGTAATAAAATCGCTTAGTATTTTTTAAAATATTAAATTGGATAAAAGAATATCCACCGGACTTCGTGCTGGCTTAGTCAGAATGCATAAAGATACAGGGACTAAAGTGAACAGATAACATAAAGTTGTAGCCAGGTTAAAAAACTATCGCTAAAGTCAATTTGATTCTTACTACGTTTCGCGTCATATCCATCAGTAGCTTTGTTTTTAATATCCGCAAATTTTTATCAATTTTTACATTTAATGGGTTTTTATATTATGGGATATGAAGTAACATCCACTTTTTGTATTCACGATAACAGCGCCAAGTGGTTTTAAAATAAGAAACCCAGTCGCAACAACCTGAGTTCACTTTTAACGATTTATTTCCACACCACAATGGGTTCAAAAAACCTCTTGTTTCATTGAGTTTGTTGTACACACCTAGCTGTCACAAAAACCCGTGCATGATCTCGATTTAAGAGATTATAAAGACTTAAATGAAAATAATGGTACTATGTTCCTATATCTAACATAATAAGGATCTTTATTATCAATATACTGATATCACCAATTCCGTATAAATTAAATAACAAAACATACTGGATATTTAAGGCAAGAATTTATTGTATGCAGTTAGATGGGATATGGATAATTTAACTTGGTATGGTAATATAAATCAGCTATAAAATTTATCATCTTTATTGTCGCTTTGAAGCGATTCTGCATCGATGTTGTCAAACAGTCTTCGCCGCCACTTTAGGTCGATTTTTTTTTTTATAAATTTGGTGTGTTTGGATGTTTTCAACCAGGATTAAACTATACCCGCCTTACATTTGGGGTATTTATAAAAATTAGCACGAAAAATTCGCACGTTTTGCCAGATCGTCGGCTTTTTGCAGCAAAAGATCATTTAAAATTTAAAAGTACATATGTTTGTTCCTTTTAAAGTACCTCTTGCTAATCATCCGGCCCAAGCCATGACGTTGTCAACGCCATGTACAACATTTAAGTTTTCTTTGTAAAGCTCTGTATTAGGGCTCTTCCAAACGTAAGACATGCTGATCAGAAACTATTGGATTTCGACTCATCTGCGAATATTACTAAATTCCAAAGCTCTGGGGACTTCGAACGGGCGTGTTCTCTGGCGAAGTTGAATCTCAAAAGTCTTTACACCGATTAACGGTTAAACAAATCGTGATCACGCGGTTTTCTGCGAATAGTTTCTACGCAAGGTTGCTTACCTAGATCTTTTCTTTAAGGGGCATATAAGCAATTATCTTTGCTTAATTTTTGCTCGCGAACCCATTGTAGGAACTATTTTAGAAGCTGTATAATGTCATAGAAAAATATTTGCCCGGTAGACTGCGCATATAGCAGTGAGCTAACATTTATATTTTGCTTTTCCAATTTATTTTTTGCTCTCAAAGGTCAGCACAAAATGACACAATAATAACTATTATATGCATAAAATGTTTTTCACATTTCCGGCACTACTTTATGCTTTTTCATTATGTGCAGTTGAATTTATCTTAGTAGTTTATAAATTCAATTGCAACAATAATCTATTACCATTTTATGTTTTGAGTTATAGCTAATTTGTTGGCTACATCTTATTACATATAGCCAATTTTAGCATTTGTAGTCACTTCCGATTTTATACATCGATTGTTGGTAATAGCACTAACTATACAATGCATAGACATGTCAAACAGCGAAATAATCGGATACCGATAAATCGTCAACGACTGAGCCCCATGGGTGTCCGCGACCATTTTAGTGTGCCCAGACAAAGTAAGACTGCTGAGAGTGGCAGCCGAACGCCGGCCTCGAAAGCCGAACGTTCAGTATGAAGCCGCATCTCGCTCAGCGCACAACGTCGCTGCGGCTGATGCCTTTTCATAATATATGTATGTTAGT
>NW_026996363.1:0-3081 GCF_035044405.1 Drosophila montana | reverse complement strand
ACCGCTTGCTTGCACTTTGATATGGAAAAAATACAAGTGATCTCTTAATGTATTTTCGACATTGTAAACATTTTGGGTTAAAAGGTTTAATGGCAGGCAATAAACGATCAGAATGTCTAGCATGCGTCTGCATCCACAAGTAGCAAGTCGCAAAAATTGAAAATTTTCAATTTTTGTAATTTTCTTAACATTTTGCGACAAGCCGACGAGGAATTACCCTTGCAGAAATATGATTTAGCATTTTTTTTATTTAAAGCAAAATAGGTCCCCACAGTTAACACAAATATTAGAATATATAATATAAATATTTCATTTCATTGGCACACAATTAAAGAAAAAATCTCTGGCTCGCGACAAACGCCGCGATCTACTTGTGCGCACATCCACACAACACAAACATATGTGTGTTTGTAGATCTCGGGGTTTATGAGAAGCTATGCAGGGAGAAGGAGATGCACACAAGTACGCAAATCAATAAGTGAGTGCGAGTCACACTCTGCACATGCATACACACATATGTATGTTTTTGAGATGTAAGGAATTAAAAACTAACATACATATATTATGAAAAGGCATCAGCCGCAGCGACGTTGTGCGCTGAGCGAGATGCGGCTTCATACTGAACGTTCGGCTTTCGAGGCCGGCGTTCGGCTGCCACTCTCAGCAGTCTTACTTTGTCTGGGCACACTAAAATGGTCGCGGACACCCATGGGGCTCAGTCGTTGACGATTTATCGGTATCCGATTATTCCGCTGTTTGACATGTCTATGCATAGTATAGTTAGTGGTCTTTGTCCACTATGCTTAAGAGATGTCACATTTTCGAATTTCACATATTGGTGTTCCATCGGTTGTTGGTATCATGTGAGTGGGAAAAGTACCGCTTCTTTAAATAAACAGCTGATGGAGTTGCTTTGATTTACCTGAGCGCCGCAAAGTTTTCCTTTCAAAAGTCAAAACACACTAGCTCGAAGTAGGGGCTTCAATAAGATAGACTCTTCGCGGGATTTGGCCATCTTTCAATGTTAAATACTGTGGGATTATTAAAGTTTAAAATTATAATTTAAAGTTACCGCTTGCCGCTTGTTGCTATTACAGCTGTTATGGGAATGATACTTTCACGATAGAAAACTCAATAAATCATCGCAAAAAACACGATCGGTTCGGGGCGAATATACAACGGCGACTTAATTAAACCACATTTCTACTATCATTCAGCTTTGCGTTTGCATCCACAATTATCGATGCACCCATTTTTACATCCAATCAATAAGTACACTTAAGAAATAATCATAGAATAAGAACATTTTCTATTAATCGCAACTAACGCATTTATCTCAATAAAAACAAAGATTTATCTATAAGGATCGTAATAAATACTTAAGTATTAGCTCTAACCATACAAAATATAGACTCGACAGCTAGTACAAACGCATGTGGCCATTCATTATTTTGATTTTTCGTCCAAAGTCGACTTCGTTTTTGTTCGGATCCGAGTCTCACTCACTTGCTCAGAGAGCAAGAGAATAAGAAATACATATGATATGTGTGATAGAACGGGATCGCTGTTTTTATTTCGTTCTCACTACGCTTTGGCTTACACTCATCACTATGATTTGTGTGATAGAACGGTAACGCTATTTTTTATTTCTCACGCGTCAAACGCGCGCCACTCTTTTTAATTATTTCGGGTTTGGATTGAATAAATTGAATGTAATAGCTTGTTGGATTTCGGCTGCGCCATTTTCGGAGCCCCAAATTGCCCCTCTGCCTCTGGGCTACAAATGCAAGGGCAGGTGCTTGCCAAGCGTTTACCCTTTTGGCCCAACGGGCTGCTGCTGTAATAAGGCGTAAACATTCATTCAGCAATTCAAACCCGATATCATAAAAAACAGTGGCGCGCGTTAGACGCGTGCCTTTAATGAAATTTTTTTTGCACTAATGATCTGCTCATTCACACACATTTGTGTATGTGAGTGTGGAGAGCTCGAATTTTAGAAGTCCCAATAACTTCAAATCTTGTCAAATTTGGAACGGACAGGCAGGCAACCAACAGGCCCAAAAGCGCATTAAAGCTTCTATCCATATACAAAATTGTGCAAGTGTGCATGCATTGTAAGACCAAAATGTTTCAATGCACACATACCAACGCCTAGCAACCCTTAACAACGATAAAGAGCTAAAGTGCAAGAATTTCGCATCGACGTGGAAAACCCTTTCATTATTTCATATTACTTGTCCCTTCAAAAGGAGTGAAATGCGTCCGAAATTTGAGAAAAATTGAAATTGTGCGCATTGTTGCTTGTGCGGACACACGCATATATTTAAACGATTCCTAGACGCAGATTCCTGTAGTGGCAGTGAAATAAAAGACAGCGATGCCGCTCTATTATACAAATCAGATGGATGAGAGTAAGCCAAGCAGTTTCCTGTAGTGGGAGCAAATTAAAAAATAGCGATGCCGTTCTATCACACAAATCATATGTATTTCTTAATCTCTTGCTCTCTGAGCAAGTGAGCGAATCTCGGACCCGAACAAAAAAGAAGTCGACTGTGGACCTGAAATCAAAAAAATGCACGGCCTCTTGCGTTTTTACTAGCTGTCGAGTTTATATATTGTATGGTTAGTGGTCTTTTTTAAGCGATGTATGTATCGACATAGAAAAAACGGTGTATGTATGGAAATATGAATTAGCGACTTGTATCACTAACCAAAAAACATATAGATAGGGCAACCAGTGAAAACATGTTGGTCACCAAAAATGAGTTTGCATCTGGTCCAACGAGCGAGTAAGATATACATATGACATCTTTTGATCGCTCACACTACAGGAAACTCCTTTGGCTTACTCTCTTCCATATGATTTGTGCGATAGAACGGCATCGCTGTTTTTTATCTCGCTCCCACTACAGGAAACTGCTTTGGCTTACTCCCTTCCATATGATTTGTGCGATAGAACGGCATCGCTGTTTATTTTTATCTCGCTCGCACTTACTCTCAGTGCTCTCAATGCTCTCTTTATGTCTAGGTACCGTTTAAATGTTTGTGTGTGCATGTGGCCGCACAAGCAAAAATGCCCAC
>NW_026996362.1:0-126758 GCF_035044405.1 Drosophila montana | reverse complement strand
TTAGTTTTCTAGTGCTGATCACATGTATTTTGTATTCACATATGAATGCATGTTGTGTACTGAGGTTGTTAAAGTCGATGCAAATATTTATATAATACCTTTAAACTAACTTATATTTTTAAGAAATGAAATAAGAGCGCAGATTTTGTGTTCCCAAAGATTCCGTTTATCAATTTTTTGTTGTTAAAATCATTTTTTGCACTCTTTTATTTTTTACTGAAATAAAAATAATATTAAATAATTAAACATTTAATTATATAATTATATAATTATATAATTATTTAAGAGACAGACTTTTTACGGAGCCAACCTCAGTACACAGCATGCATTCGTATATGAATACAAATTTGGGATAGGTGCATGATCAGCGCTAGAAAACTAACAAAATTGATTTCATTGCCAGCTAAAGCCAGAGCTGTGAATAGCAACACATTTAAATATGCTGTATGTATACTAACACACATACAAACATAATTGCTTGCACGGCAATCATAGAGCCGAAGCGCAGTGTACATTCTATTTTTAGCTTTTCGCTCTTTCGGCTGTGAGAGCGTAATGCTACTGATTTCGTTTTCGTTCTTAAATTTCAAAAAAGCAAGCTGCATAGTAGCATTTTGTTGTATGGCGTTACTCATCTTAGTGTTTATATTGTCTTTGGTTATACCATGCAATGCAACAATTAGGCGACTGGCTATGCAGTAGTTCAAAATTGTGTTGTTGTGAATGTGGAACTCCTCCCTACTAAAAATAAAGCGTGTCCCCACTCGTGTAGGGTATATAAAGAGGTAAGTATAAAAAAAAACGTTCTGTCAATGGTTGGATACAATTTGGTTAGATATTTAAACTTTCTTGTTCAAATTCAATTCATGTTGCTGATCAATCACAGTTATTTTCTTAACAAAAATTCGTTTGGGGATATTTTAAAAATTTATATGCTAGATACATTATTATGATTAATATGAGGAATATATGTAAATATTATTATACCCTGAAACCATTAAAAATGGGTAAAAGGGTTTGATGTATTTGTGCACATGTATGTAACAGGCAGAATTAAGCATCTCCGACCCCATAAAGTATATACATATATTCTTGACCAGCATCAATAGCCAAGTCGATCTAGCCATGTCCGTCTGTCTGTCCGTAAGAACGCATGGATCTCAGAACCTATAAGAGCTAGAGACTTGAAATTTTAGCTGTAGGTCCTCCTCCTTGCCCAGTTTCCAGGTAATCGATAAAATTCAACACCGAAATCCTGTTTTTTTAGCAATTTTGGTAAATAATAAGAGCTAGAGTCACCAAACTGGACATGTTGCTTCTAGAATAGTATATTGATATATATATACTTTCATTTTATACCTATCGCCTGTTGGGAGAAGAGGGATCAGGGTATCCCCTAGTCGGGAGCTCCCGACTAGAACCTCTTACTTGTTGTAATTAATAGTGTTGTTACGTTAGTTCAACGCTACTTGTGCTTGAGTCAACAAGTCGAATCCTATAATGGCATTAAATGAGTTGAGTGTGTCTAACACGAAGAATGGGGAGATTTGGCCAAATATTTTCATAAGACACTTACTGGTTACTTTGCTCGAACCGTGTATCGAGCTTACGGTGAAAGGGCTTTCGACAAGAATTACTTCTTTTAGCTCTTTACAGGCTTAATGTAATTCTATGCCGCTCCTGTATCAATTAATATTCTTATATTTTTCCCACCCAGCTGTCGCTTGATATATGGCAGCCGGGAGCGTTTCCTAAAAAATGCAATGAGTCGCTGTCGCATGGCTCGCTGTCGTCTTCGATTTCGATTGCAGCGGCCTCCGCCGACTTTTGACATTCTTGCGAATCTGGAGCGCTCTGGACAACATTGTTCAGTCGCTGCCGCCTTGGTCCTGTTACCCTATCTGACGTGTTATGCCTTTTTTGGGCGTGTTCGCCACTAGTTAGAGGCTTCCATTGGCTCTGGGGCATGCCCTTGGTTTTCTTTTCATACCCTGAACCCATTAAAAATGGGTAAAAAGGGTATAATGTATTTGTGCAAATGTATGTAACAGGAAGCATCTCCGACCCCATAAAGTATATATATTCTTGATCAGCATCAACAGCCGAGTCGATCTAGCCATGTCCGTCTGTCTGTCCGTCTGTCCGTATGTATGAACGCAAGGATCTCAGAACCTATAAGAGCTGGAGACTTGAAATTTTAGTTTTTTTCGAAATCCAGTTTTTTGAGCAATTTTGGTAAAAAATAAGAGGTTGAGTCACCAAACTTGACATATAGCTTCTAGAATAGTATATACATATATATCAAGTATCTTTCATTTTATAGCTATCGCCACCTCCCCGCTTCCACCAAAAGCTATAAAACATGTTAGTAAACCAACTTGTATTGCCTACTTAATTTTTTATTTATTTTTAACATTTTATTTTTTAATTTATGTCTTAGACAATAAGTAAATTCAGTTAGCTATTATTAAAATTAACAGGAATAAAAAGTTTTTAGCGAAACCTACTATTATATTTTACAGGTATGTTAGGTTGAAGTTGTACTTATTTAATTTATATATCTGGGAGATCGAGAATATGCACTCTTTTAAGTCTTCTTATTGCTAGACCATTATCTGTTAGATTTAAGGCTAGGCTATTTTTGTGGTTGTGAAGTCTATCAATGTATTTTGTACTAATCTTATTTATATCTTCTTTTACATATGGAATTTTTAAGTCTTTGTGTATGTTTGCATTAGAGATGTAGATAGGAGCATTTATTATGAATCGCAATGTTTTTGTCTGGTAGCGCTGAAAAATTTCAATATTTGAATTGCTAGCAGTACCCCACAGTTGTAAAGCATATGTCCACACAGGCTTAAAACTTCGTTTTACCTGCCTAATTAAGCCACAATTTAAATGCAGTTGTCATTTTCAGAATATACGAATATTTCATAGTACAATAAGATCTACTACTGAAAATTTCATCAAGATCTGTTAAGAAACACGAAATAAAATGTGTTTTGGCCTGCAAACACGTGCAGCAACAAGCGCAAATTCCAAGAATTTCTGTATACATGCACACACACACATTCATGCGCGTCTTCTTTGAATTCTATCAACAGCATTCCAATTGCTATTTTATTGTTTTCTGTGCTGCTACTTTAATTCGTTTTTTTCTCATTAAGAATTAATTGTTGGTGTGGCTGTTGAGTAGAGGCGGCGGCAAGCAGCGAGATCAGTTACGAGTTCGAACTCTGCCGAGGGGACTACTTTTTTTTTTTTGGCTGGTGTGGCTATTGCGTAGACGCGGCAGCAGTAATGCGGTCAGTCGCGAATTCAAACCCTGCCAGGGGAACTTTTTTTTTTAAATTTATCTTTATTACTACTAAATCAAACGAGCGCGTAGCGCGAGGTGTATTTGGTGTATATAAGAATAAGAATTCAGGGTATCCCCTAGTCGGGAGCTCCCGACTAGAAACTCTTACTTGTTATTTCTTTAGTATGTTCGAAAATTATTTCTTGTGTGTAGGTAATATTATTTCTTACGTATGTATATACTTTGTGTGTAATCTGAGTTCAAATTGGTTATAGATATTTCATTAAGTATTACTGAGCAATTATGGATTTTTATTATGTTATTTCCCTCAATTAAGATATTATTATACCCTGAACCCATTGAAAATGGCTAAAAAGGGTATAATGTGTTTGTGCAAATGTATGTAACAGGCAGAAGGAAGCATCTCCGACCCCATAAAGTATATATATTCTTGATCAGCATCAACAGCCGAGTCGATTTAGCCATTTCCGTCTGTCTGTCTGTCCGTCCGTCCGTATGTATGAACGCAAGGATCTCAGAACCTATAAGAGCTAGAGACTTGAAATTTTAGCTGTAGGTCCTTCTAGTCCATGCGCAGATCAAGTTTGATTCCGATATTCGATAACTTGCCCCGTTTCCAAGTAATCGATAAAAATCGATATCGAAATCCTGTTTTTTGAGCATTTTTGGTAAATAATAAGAGCTAGAGTCACCAAACTTGACATTTTTGTTGGGATATTTCTAGTGTGCCTAAGATGCACATAAGGAAAACACACGTAGTGGTTCGGTTAAACGTTTAATAGAAACTTCAAAGCATGAGTACAAAAATCTGAACAAGTACTCAATTACAGAATGAGTACTATGCTGATACAATGTTGCCAGATTATAAAGATGCTTAACAGCTTATTGTAACTATTTTAACACTTGTTCTTAAACTAATTATTATCAGTTGCAAAATAACAAATTTAATTCAATCCAAGTGTTTTTACAAAGCCTACGTGCTTTTGCTTACTTAAACATTTTGTTAGTATATCTGCAACATTATTATTTGTAGGTACGTATTCTAATGCAATATCATTACATTGTACCTTTTCACGTATAAAATGATACCTTATGTCTATGTGCTTAGTGCGCTTATGATGGACTGGATTTTGCGCGCTTAGGTTGTCGCCACATATAGTCAACGGCTCTGTATCCTTTGACCACCCCATCTCACTAAGTAGCCTGCGTAAATAAACTGCTTCTTTGGCAGCCATGGACAAAGAATTATATTCTGCTTCAGTGCTGCTCAATGCGACAACGCTTTGCTTTGATGAAGTCCAAGAGAACGCACTACCTGCCAGGACAAATGCGTAGCCACTATAGGATCTTCTGTCCAGCCGATCGTTGCCCCAATCTGCATCTGCATAGCCTTTTGGTGGTTTGCCATTTTTACGGTATACTAATTTCATATTTGTACCCGCAAGATATCTTAGAATGTGCTTTGCTGCAGACTGGTGTTCTCCATGAGGATCAGCATTTCTTTGTGATAATTTGTTTACAGCATGCAAAATGTCTGGTCGGCTCAAAACTGCTAAGTATATAAGCGAACCAATTAATGACTGATATTGCGTTATATTTACCTTTACACAACTATCGTCGTTGCAGTCCACTTGAAAACCTGGGTCAGGCGGTGTGCTTACTGGACGGCAATTGCTCATGCCATACTTGTCCAATAGGCCTTGAATGTGCGTTTTCTGGCACAGCGAAACGGAGCCTCGATCGCCGTCGCGTTGGATTTCCATGCCTAGGAAATAGCTAATGGGGCCTCCATCGTGCATTTTAAAAATTTGATGCAATCTTCTTCTTAATCACGGCTATGCCTTCTTCGCTGGGACACACAATGATTAAATCGTCGACGTAGACAGCGATGTAGCTGAATTGTTGTTGCTTTTGCTTGACGTATAAGCATGTTTCATTTTTGCATCTTTTAAAATCCATGCTTCTTAATACCTCATCGAGCGTATTGTTCCAAACTCATCCGGATTGTTTAAGTCCGTAAAGTGCCTTTTCTAGTTTGAGGACTTTATTTGGATGCTGCTTGTCAATAAAATTCGGCGGCTGTATCATGTACACAGTTTCATTAAGCTTACTATTTAAATATGCGTTTGAAATGTCGACTTGATGCATATACAGCTCTTTTTCGGCAGCTATTGCGAATAACATGCGAATGGTTTCATATCGAATTACGGGAGAAAACTTTTCCCAGTAATTGACACCGAATTGTTGCCCACAACCTTGTGCAACTAGTCGAGACTTAAATTTTTCAATATTACCATCTTTATCTCTCTTGATTCGGTAAACCCATTTTGAACCAATGGCCTTTCGTCCAGGAGGTAGCTCACACACTGACCATGTCTCATTTGCTTGTAGAGCGTCGTACTCTATTTGCATAGACTTTTCCCAATCCTGCGCATTTTGGCCATGTAATGCTTCTGCAACTGACTGCGGAGTTTCAATGTCTTCAATCTGATTAAGACTATTGATCAATTGGTACTGCTTTCTGGGCCTGCCTGGCTGACCTGTACGTATAATTTTTGTCCTGCCACGCCCATGTTGTACTACAGCTTCAACTTGTGGCAGCGCTACTTGGTCGTTGTCGTCATCGTTGCTGTCTTCTTCTGGATCGCTTGCGCTCACAAAATCCTCCTATTCTTCTTCATTTGAGTCGCTGTTGTACTCTTGCACCTCTGCATTTTAACCTTGACGACTTCAAATTTGGGCAGCTCATCGCGTGTCTCAATCGCTATTACAAAATTTTCCCATGTGTCTGGTTAACTGCTCAAAAGCATGATGACCTGCAACTCGTCATTGAGTTTGATGTCTAATTCTGCCAACTTTTCAATTGTTTCAACAAATGAATTGACATATACGACCACATCGTCACCCTGCTGCATATTGAAACGTATTAATTTTTGATATAATTGGACCTTCCTAATCGGTCCAACTGAGACATGAATTTCCTTTAGTTTTTTCCATACGGCTGCAGATGTTGGGCATGACTTAATATGCATCAACTGTGTTGGCTTCAGATTTAAAATTATGTAAGCCATCGCTTTTTGGTCGACACTAACCCATTTTTCGATATCCTCACCATTTCCTTCTGGCTTAACATATTTTCCACACACAACATTCCATAGGTCCTCCACCACCAAGACACTTTTCATGGCCATATGCCATATGTCATAATTGTCCTCACCAAGTTTTTCTATTTGATGCGACATGTTCATTTTGACAATTTCACCACGTTATTCTTCGCACGAAATAAACTTTTCAAAATTTAACAAATGGAAGCTTTCAAAAACGTAGACACTTTGTGTACTTATTTAACCGAAACAACGAGACCTGGGCCCATTACCAATGTTGGGATATTTCTAGTGTGCCTAAGATGCACATAAAGAAAACACACGTTGTGGTTCGGTTAAACGTTTAATAGAAACTTCAAAGCATGAGTACAAAAATCTGAACAAGTACTCAATTACAGAATGAGTTCTATCAATAACTATACAATGCATAGACATGTCAAACAGCGGAATAATCGGATACCGATAAATCGTCAACGACTGAGCCCCATGGGTGTCCGCGACCATTTTAGTGTGCCTAGACAAAGTAAGACTGCTGAGAGTGGCAGCCGAACGCCGGCCTCGAAAGCCGAACGTTCAGTATGAAGCCGCATCTCGCTCAGCGCACAATGTCGCTGCGGCTGATGCCTTTTCATAATATATGTATGTTAGTTTTTAATTCCTTACATCCCAAAAACATACATGTGTGTATGCATGTGCAGAGTGTGCCTCGCTCTCACTTATTGATTTGCGCACTTGTGTGCATCTCCTTTTCCCTGCATAGCTTCTCAAAAACCCCGAGATCTACAAACATACATATGTTTGTGTTGTGTGGATGTGCGCACAAGTAGATCGCGGCGTTTGTCGCGAGCCAGAGATTTTTTCTTCAATTGTGTGCCCTTTCTGCCTGTGGCACACACATTCAAATGCTCTATCATGTATTTCTTCGTCCAGTCAGGCATAATGAGAAGAATCTGATATATTTATATTTATTAAAAACTTAAATGACCTAAATGATATATTTATACATTATATTTTAATTTTTCTGTTTACTGTATGACCAATTTTGCTTAAAATTAAAAAAAAAAACTAAGTCGTATTTCTGCAAGGGTAATTCTTCGTCGGCTTGTCGAATAATTTAAGAAAAGACCAAACATTGAAAATGTTCAGTTTTTGCGACTTGCTACTTGTACACACGCACACTCTTTCGAGTAAGCAGTTGGGTGACATTATTAAAGGGGTTGGCCTGTTCATGTGCAAAACTCCTATTTTCCATGCATGTTGTAAGGATAAGGGTACCTGAACGTTGGCATGTGTGCATAATAACTTTTTGGGCATGCCAAGCACACACACTTACACACTTTTCAATATGGATGGAAGCATTTATGCGTTTGTGTGCGTGTTGGTTGCCTGCCCCATGCAATTTGACAAGATTTGAAGTTTTTGGCATTTCTGAATTTCGAGCTCTACACACACACACACACAAATGTGTGCGAATGAGCCGATCAAGGGTTTGTCGTAGGACAGAGATATTATCATCAATGGGTGCGTAAATTTGAGCGACGGTGGGCTTGCGGCCGCGTAAGGCACAAATGTGTGAACAGGCAACGAAAACAGGTGAACCGCACTTGCCGCTCGTTTGCACTTTGATATGGATGCAGACGCATGCTAGACATTCTGATCGTTTATTGCCTGCCATAAAACCCTTTAACCCAAAATGTTTACAATCTCAAAAAATACATTAAAAGATCACTTGCATGCATTCGTATGTGAATACAAATTTGGGATAGGTGCATGATCAGCGCTAGAAAACTAACAAAATTGATTTTTTTGCCAGCTTAAGCCAGAGCTGTGAATAACAACACATTCAAATATGCTGTTATATGTGTATATTCACACACATACAAACATAATTGCTTGCACGGCTCTCATATTTTTAGCTTTTTGCTCTTTCGGCTGTGAGAGCGAATGATACTGATTTCTTTTTCGTTCTCAAATTTCAAAAAAGCAAGCTGCATAGTAGCATTTTGTTGTATGGCGTTATTCATCTTAGTGTTTATATTGTCTTTGGTGGTACTATGCTGATACAATGTTGCCAGATTATAAAGATTATCATTAATTAATTAACAGATTAACAGCTTATTGTAACTATTTTATTGTAACTATTTTATTTTGCTTCTAGAATAGTATATATATATCAAGTATCTTTTATTTTATAGCTATCGCCACCTTCCCGCTACTACCACAAAGCTATAAATCATGTTAGTAAACCAACTTGTATTGCCTACATAGTTAAGCCACAATTTAAATGCAATTGTCATTACACACGAATATTTTATAGTACAATAAGATGTACTACTAAAAATTTCATCAAGATCTGTTGAGAAATACGAAAGAAAATGTGTTTTGATCTGCAATCACGGGGGGCAGCA
Source organism: Drosophila montana (assembly GCF_035044405.1). Lineage (NCBI taxonomy): Eukaryota > Metazoa > Arthropoda > Insecta > Diptera > Drosophilidae > Drosophila > Drosophila montana. Next base: position 117,927 of record NW_026996362.1, on the reverse strand, counting down.
AGCGCAAATTCCAACAATTTCTGTGTACATGTACACACACACATTCGTGCGCGTTTTCTTTGAATTATATCAATCAAACGAGCGCGTTGCGCGAGGTGCATTTGGTGTATACATATAAGAATAAAGAAATAACAAGTAACAGTTTCTAGTCGGGAGCTCCCGACTGTATCCCCTAGTCGGGAGCTCCCGACTAGAAACTGTTACTTGTTATTTCTTTAGTATGTTCGAAAATTATTTCTTGTGTGTAGGTAATATTATTTCTTACGTATGTATATACTTTGTGTGTAATCTGAGTTCAAATTGGTTATAGATATTTCATTAAGTATTACTGAGCAATTATGGATTTTTATTATGTTATTTCCCTCAATTAAGATATTATTATACCCTGAACCCATTGAAAATGGCTAAAAAGGGTATAATGTGTTTGTGCAAATGTATGTAACAGGCAGAAGGAAGCATCTCCGACCCCATAAAGTATATATATTCTTGATCAGCATCAACAGCCGAGCCGATTTAGCCATGTCCGCCTGTCTGTCTGTCCGTCCGTCCGTATGTATGAACGCAAGGATCTCAGAACCTATTAGAGCTAGAGACTTGAAATTTTAGCTGTAGGTCCTTCTAGTGCCCGCGCTATCCGATATTCGATAACTTACCCCGTTTTCAAGTAATCGATTAAAATCGATATCGAAATCCTGTTTTTTGAGCAATTTTGGTAAATAATAAGAGCTAGAGTCACCAAACTTTTACACAATTTAAACGCAGTTGACTTTTTGATAATACACGAATATTCTATAGTACAATAAGATGTAGAAAATTTCATCAAGATCGGTTAAGAAACACAGAAGTTATTGAATACAGCATGTTATTGCTGGCCTCGAGTTTGGGGCAGCAAGCGCAAATTCTAAGAATTTCTGCATACATGTACACACACACATTCATGCTCGTCTGCTTTGAATTCCAGCAACAGCATTGCAATTGCGATTGTATTGTTTTCTGTGCTGCTAGTTTGATTCGGGAAGTGGTGCGGTTAGTTGCGAATTCGGACCCTGCCAAGAGAACAATATTTTTTTACATTTTAATTTTTCTTTATTACTACTTAAGCAAACGAGCGCGTAGCGCGAGCTGCATTTGGTGTTTGAAGAAAAGGGTTCGGGGTATTCCCTAGTCGGGAGCTCCCGCCTAGAACCTCTTACTTGTTTTACCTTAATTTGTTTCAATGCTAATGATATACCTTTTAACATACATCTACCTTTACCTTTCATATAAATCAGTATATTATATTGGTAATACACTAAAATTATTATTTATGTCATCCCACCATTGATTCTTTCGCTCTGCAATTTTGCTTTATTGAAGTAAATTTTCTAAGTTTTCCCTCTCACTGCACTCTTGTTCTTATCATTTCGCTTTCATTTTTAAAATTAGAAAGTTTCATTCAGTCTCCATATAGTACTACTAGGTGCTCCATCCTGCCGCTTGCTCCATCCTTAAGTGGCCCAGCAAGTTACAGCTAAAGTATTCCCGGCGTTACTGCATCGACCCCTTTTTCAGAATGTCGTCAGCTTTTTTGCTATCATAAATTTATCGAATGCCGCAAGCTAATGAGGGAGAAGGGGGAAGCGTTGCATGTGCACTTGGGAAATTGTCGTCGGGAATCCTTACGATTGTCCAAGCGAGACGAGCTAATACTTCGTTCTCTTTAGAACGCCGACTGGCTTCATAACGGTCATAACGTGGCACTGCTCCTTGCATATTCACTGGTAACTAGTAGTTGAGGCGTGCTGCCATGACGGCTTTGTTTGCGGTTCGTTTGGCCGCTAAAAAATCGTCTGCACCGATCATGCCTTTTCTGGTAATATGTATATTTCCTAAGCGATAGAATACCGACAATGTATGGATATCTTCGGCACGCTAATGATTCAATTCCCTTGCAGTCATTTCCGTTAATGAAGCTTGTAAATCCTGAATTTGATGAAAATATCAGGAAAGACGGAATATTTGTCATATTTTGCTATATCTACTTTTCAAAGCATTTTTCCTGTTTCTGCCTTTTGATATAGTGGTGCGATGTTAATAAGAGTTTACATATATATGAGGATCATATTGAAACTAATTAATCCGGAGTGTGGTCAAGATATCATGATAAACAAAAAAGTTTTCCATACAATAACCTAGTTTTGTGTCGATCGCTTCTATGGCAGCTATATGGTATAATGGTCCGATCTAGCCGGTTACGATATATGTACTATCTGCAACAGCAAAGCTGCTCAAAACCATAGCTTTAAAGCTTTAAAGCTCTAGCTGCATAGAAACAGCCAGACGACCAGACTGACGGACATGGATATATGACCACGGCCGTTGCTGCTGATCTAGAATACAAATAAATTACGGTGCGTCTACGATGAATCCAGTAATTAGCCGCAGGCGTCGTGCTTAATGTTTGTCATTAATTTAACTGTGACTGACTTCAGCAAGAGTCGATGTTCCACCTCATTTTGCGACATGTGTCTTGCCACTAACCATACAATGCATAGACTTGTCAAATGTCAAAATAATCGGATACCGATAAATCGTCAACGACTGAGCCCCATGGGTGACCGCGACCATTTTAGTGTGCCCAGACAAAGTAAGACTGCTGAGAGTGGCAGCCGAACGCCGGCCTCGACAGCCGAACGTTCAGTATGAAGCCGCATCCCGCTCAGCGCACAACGTTGCTGCGGCTGATGCTGTTTTGTAATATATGTATCTTTTCAGCCCAAATACATACATATGTGTATATGCGTGGGCAGAGTGCCCCTCGCTCACACTTATTGCTTTGCGCACTTGTGTGCATCTCCTTCTCCCTGCATAGCTTCTCAAAAACCCCGAGATCTACAAACATACATACATATGTTTGTGTTGTGTGGATGTGCGCACAAGTAGATCGCGGCGTTTGTCGCGAGCCAGAGATTTTTTCTTCAATTGTGTGCCCTTTGTGCCTGTGGTGGCAAAAGGCACACACATTCAAATGCTCTATCATGTATTTCTTCGTCCAGTCAGGCGTAATGAGAAGAATCTGATATATTTATATTCATTAAAAACTTAAATGACCTAAATGATATATTTATATAATATATTTTAATTTTTTTGTTAACTGTGGGGACCAATTTTGCTTAAAATTAAACAAAAAACTAATTCGTATTTCTGCAAGGGTAGTTCTTCGTCGGCTTGTCGAATAATTTAAGAAAAGACCAAACATTGAAAATGTTCAATTTTTTCGACTTGCTACTTGTGCACACGCACACTCTTTCGAGTAAGCAGTTGGATGACATTATTTAAGGGTTTGGCCTGTTCATGTGCAAAACTCCTATTTTCCATGCATGGTGTAAGGGTAAGGGTACCTGAACGTTGGCATGTGTGTATAATAACTTTTTGGGCCTGCCAAGCACACACACTTACACACTTTTCTATATGGATGGAAGCATTTATGCATTTGTGTGTGTGTTGGTTGCCTGCCTGCCTGCCCGATGCAAATTTAACCAAATTTGAAGTTTTTGGCATTTCTCAATTTCGAGCTCTACACACAGACACACACACACACACAAATGTGTGCGAATGAGCCGATCAAGGGTTTGTCGTGAGGCAGAGATATTTTCATCAATGGGTGCGTAAATTTGGGCGACGGTGGGCTTGCGGCCGCGTAAGGCACACATGTGTGATCAGGCAACGAAAACAGGTGAACCGCACTTGCCGCTCGTTTGCACTTTGATATGGATGCAGACGCATGCTGCACATTCTTATCGTTAATTGCCAGCCATATAACCCTTTAACCCAAAATGTTTACTATGTCAAAAAATAAATAAAAAGATCACTTGCATTTGTTCCATATCAAAGTGCAAACGAGCGGCAAGTGCGGTTCTCCTGTTTTCGTTGCCTGTTCACACATGTGTGCCTTACGCGGCCGCAAGCCCACCGTCGCCCAAATTTACGCACCCATTGATGAAAATATCTCTGTCTCACGACAAACCCTTGATCGGCTCATTCGCACACATTTTTGTGTGTGTGTGTGTGTCTGTGTGTAGAGCTCGAAATTCAGAAATGCCAAAAACTTCAAATTTGGTTAAATTTGCATCGGACAGGCAGGCAGGCAACCAACACGCACACAAACGCATAAATGCTTCCATCCATATAGAAAAGTGTGTAAGTATGTGTGCTTGGCAGGCCCAAAAAGTTATTATGCACACATGCCAACGTTCAGGTACCCTTACCCTTACACCATGCATGGAAAATAGGAGTTTTGCACATGAACAGGCCAAACCCTTTAATAATGTCACCCAACTGCTTACTCGAAAGAGTGTGCGTGTGCACAAGTAGCAAGTCGAAAAAATTGAACATTTTCAATGTTTGGTCTTTTCTTAAATTATTCGACAAGCCGACGAAGAATTACCCTTGCAGAAATACGACTTAGTTTTTTTTTAATTTTAAGCAAAATTGGTCCCCACAGTAAACAAAATAATTAAAATATAATGTATAAATATATCATTTTGGTCATTTAAGTTTTTTATTAAATATAAAAAAATCCGATTCTTCTCATTATGCCTGACTAAACGAAGAAATACATGATAGAGCATTTGAATGTGTGTGCCACAGGCACAAGGGCACACAATTGAAGAAAAAATCTCTGGCTCGCGACAAACGCTGCGATCTACTTGTGCGCACATCCACACAACACAAACATTTGTATGTTTGTAGATCTCGGGGTTTTTGAGAAGCTATGCAGGGAAAAGGAGATGCACACAAGTGCGCAAATCAATAAGTGAGAGCGAGGCACACTCTGCACATGCATACACACATGTATGTTTTTGGGATGTAAGGAATTAAAAACTTACATACATATATTATGAAAAGGCATCAGCCGCAGCGACGATATGCGCTGAGCGAGATGCGGCTTCATACTGAACGCTCGGCTTTCGAGGCCGGCGTTCGGCTGCCACTCTCAGCAGTCTTACTTTGTCTGGGCACACTAAAATGGTCGCGGTCACCCATGGGGCTCAGTCGTTGACGATTTATCGGTATCCGATTATTTTGACATTTGACAAGTCTATGCATTGTATGGTTAGTGGTCTTGCTCATAATTTCGAAAGAAGGAATATGCATTGGCCTTGTCATTTTCGGACTATTTTTAAGACTTTGCCAAACGTATAACGCAAAAATTTAAAGTTATTTATTGAGTATAGTCTAAAATTCCTGTTGCTCCTTAATGGAAATCAGATATCCTCCATACGTATTGCCCATGATATTAGTATGAAAGAATACTATGAGTCACGGCTTTACTGTTTGAATATATAACAAGTAAGAGGTTTTAGTCGGGAGCTCCCGACTAGGGGATACCCTGAACGCTCTTCTTGCTCTACTCAAAACCCAAACCAATAATTGAGTTTTAATGAGAACAAAACGAATTAAAATAGCAGCACAGAAAACAATACAATCGCACTTGCAATATTGTTGATAGAATCCAAAGCAGACGCGCATGAATGTGTTTATGTACATGTATACTGAAATTCTTGGAATTTGCGCTTGCTGCCCCAAACTCGAGGCCAGCAATAACATGCTGTATTTAATAACTTCTGTGTTTTTTAACCGATCTTGATGAAATTTTCTACATCTTATTGTACTATAGAATATTCGTGTATTATCAAAAAGTCAATTGCATTTAAATTGTGTAAAAGTTTGGCGACTCTAGCTCGTATTATTTATCAAAATTGCTTAGAAAACAGGATTTCGATATCGATTATTATCGATTTCTTGGAAACGGGCAAGTTTTCGAATATCGGAAACAAACTTGATCTGCGCGGTCACTAGGAGGACCTACAGCTAAAATTTCAAGTCTCTAGACGGACGGACAGACAGACAGACGGACATGGCTAGATCGACTCGGCTGTTGATGCTGATCAAGAATATATATACTTTATGGGGTCGGAGATGCTTCCTTCTGCCTGTTGCATACATTTGCACAAATACATTATACCCTCTTTACCCATTTTCAATGGGTTCAGGGTATAAAAAAAGAGCATGCTGCATGCTGCGATTTAAAAATTATAGCCATCTGCATTGCAAATGCTATACATAAGCTTAACCTGGGAGTCGAGCCATTCGTGAGCATTACTCAAGGAAACAGCGTCCAAAACTTGTAGCACATACTTTGGGAGATCAGAATTTTCGATATGTACCTCTAGTGAGTATGGATGATATAGTATTGGCACCATTGCAAATCAAGTTTGGACTGAAAAAAAACTTTATAAATGCTTTGGATACAGAAGATGAAGCACTAGGTATCTAAAAAGTGGTTTGCCACTTGACTATTTTTTGACCTTTTTAACTATTATTTAACATCAGATGAAAATTCAGACTGCAAATTATTAAGATAAGCCCCTGCACCCTTGGAGTCTTAGGGAGAATCTTACAATATTACCAAACCAATACTTGAAAATTTAAATAATAAGGTATAAAATGACCTTAAGAAGCAAATAAAACAAAAATTTCAAATTAATCATATATATATATATATGGATAACGACGTATCTACCCTTTCAATGTTGTCAAATCACCGTCTCTCCATCGAAATCAATGAATTATTTATTAAACGGCCTAAATAATACAAAAAGTTTAATACAGGGGTGAAAAACAATCGTTTCCCCGGATCCTAAAGTCAAAATATTATTATATTAAAATAATATAATTTTCTAAACCCAAATTTTACAGTTGCTAAACTTATATATGTATATATTTATTAGCGTTAAGGAACAGCAAATCTTTTTCAAATTGGGAATGAGATGCTTAGTGAGTAACTAATAAAAATCCAAGCTAACCTCAGCCAAAAAGTACAAAATATTGCCATATTTAAAACATTAAAAAAAAATTTCACTTTATATAAGTGTTTCACGTATTTTTTATAAAAAGTTTGTATTTAAAAGTAGATTTGGTAACAGTTATTTAATTTGGTAACCTAGTGTTATCAGTCCCAAAGTAGGATGAAAGAGGTTTTCAGGACGAGAATGTAGATCAATCCTGTGCACAACACTGTTAAAGAGATTTATCTTTTGAGTAACGCAACTCGTGTAGGGAGATTGATGGTGAATTGCGGGCGTTTATGCGCCAGACTAGGACTGGCTCCATGTGTCTGATTGTTGGTTTTCGCAAACTAAACGATCAGCTCACAGCGCTAGATACCCAATTCAATAGCCTAAAACTGTTAGATAAGTCTCCAGGGCCTAAAAAGTCCACTCCCCGTGACTTGCAGTTGCCGAATACCCCCAGCCTCCTAAATGCAATTCAGCAGCCAACTATCCCCATCACACAGCAGCTCATATCTTTTGCTACTACGGTAGCTGTGAGATCTACTGTGGACACTATTTCTTTTCCTAAAATCTTGTGACATCAGTACGAGAAAAACCAATTGATTTATCCAAGTAGTCCGCTACCGAAGAAGTTCCGAAAGAGCGACAGCAGCAATTAAATTTACAGCGGCCGCTAGATGGTTCGTCGTCCGGACTAACAGCTGTTTCAGGTCCACAGATAATAGTGTTCCCACCTGTGGCGCCTAAGCCTCTAGTGGGCGTTCCATCGAAGAAACCTATTTTTATTTGCGTGCCCTTCACTTCTCATCAATTGATGTTAAAGCCTTTATACCAGCAAAAATCCAAGACCCAAGCATAACGGTGGGCAAATTTAAGCTTGCATGTGAAAGAGATATTTCCTCCTTCAAAATAAATGTTCCGCCAGAAATATTTACAAACATCTGTTGTAAAGAGCGCCTCAACTTTAGTTGCTGCGTCAAAAAACCAAATTCTTCTCTTGGGCTTGCCTATCAGAACGTTAGAGGTCTTAGATCTAAACTTGTTGGCTTGTTGTACTTAGATTCTCTTGCATTAAGTTTTCACATTAAATGCTATTATTACTGAAAGTTCGGTTCTCAGCGACCTTAACACAATCAACCCGCTATACTCACCCCGAAGTTGTGCTGCAGCATTATGTAAGCCTGTCTTAAATCTTTTTGAATTGTCTGAAAACACTTCATCTTTCCAACTATTTAAAAAAAAAAATTATACATTATCCCTCTCCATTTAAAAAGGAGTAAGTCCGATGTTGAAAACTACAGAGGTATTTCCAAATTTTCCGCTATACCTAAAGCTTTTGAGAGAATCAGAACATCTCAACTGTAACATTTATGTAGTTCTATGATTTCACTATTCCAGCATGGGCTCGTGAAGCGCATATCTACAACCACTAACCTTTTTGAGTTTACTTCGCTAGTAATTGATGGAAACGAACGCAGACTGACGTCTGCTGATATACTATACTGACTATACTGATTTCACTAGGGCTTTTGACTCTGTTAACCACTCCTTACTGCTTCATAAATTATGCCTTCTCGGCATCCCAGTCAATCTTTAAAACTGGATCTCAAAATATTTGCTTATCAGAACTCAAAAGTTTCATTTCATAAATTCGTTTTCTTAAAGTATTATTGTCACTTCCGGTGTTCCTCAAGGTAGTCATTTTGGCCCGCTACTCCTTACTCTTTTCATCAATAATCTTCCCTTGATACTGTCTCACTCTTGAGTATTAATGTATGCTGATGATGTGAACATATAAAGATATGGCATCATGTTATCTTTTACAAGCCGACATTGATGCGTTTCAGTCTTGATGTCTAGCCAACCTCTTAAATTTGAAGTGTTCTAAATGTAAGGTAATGGCTTTCTATAGATCAGAACTTGTAATGAAGGTGTCATTCTTGATAATAAACTTAAATTCGACACTCATGCTAATTATTTTATTTACATCTTTGGTACGGCCTATACTAGAGTGTGCCTCATGTATCTAAATTGAATCTGTACAGAAGCAATTCCTGTTCGCCCTTGGTGGCTCAAATTGGGATCCGTGTGTGTGGATATATCCACATATCCGTCATATCCAGTAGACTTTTGATGATTAATCTTCCTCTTCCTCGTATAAAGTCTTCATTTCTAAACTATTTAGCAAGAAAATAGTCTTGCATATAGTCGTAGTTTGTATTCCCAACGGCCGGTTGGGCGGGAGGTGGGATGCAGTACATTGGGTTTCGCGCCAACAATAATAAAAAGAACATCGAACTAAACTCTTGTATGAACAAATTTTTTTTTTTTCAATATATCTTGACTAAGCTCGGCACTTGTAAGTAAAACTATGGTATAAATGAAATCGTATCAACATCGGACTACTATATAATATAGCTGCCATAGGAACAACAAACCCGACATTTATAAGTTTCATTATTCTCCCTATATATATGCAAAATATATCATATAGCTGCTTTATGAAAGTTTGGTCAAAAGTAGGTTCTTTCGTTGCAAACAATTCTGTTTTGCAAGATGTTTTCATCAAAATCAGCTGCAAAAGGGGAAAAGTCTACAAGGGCATTAAATCTTAGGCATGGTATCTTAAGGTATCTTAACTATATAATTCTTTTATTAAGTTTTCTATTTTGAAATTTCTTTTTAATTTGTCTACAAAATTTTATCATCAGTAACTTTAGAACTTAAAAAAGCATTGTGGCCTGTTGTGGACCTGCTTTATTAGTTACATTTCCCTTTAAAAATCTCTTTGGTAAAATTAGTGTTGGTTTGTTAGATAGTGATAGTTTATTTCACATCGATAAAATTGATTGGTAAATGATCAAATGCCATATTATTGGGTCATTAAACAACGGGACTATTCATACAGAATTAACTTAGGGATTTAATTCAAAATATTCACAGTCGAGCATAGTAGCATGCGGGACATGTGAAGTGTGTCTAGGCGTGTATAATAGAGTTAAAATGAATGCTGTAACATAAATTCAAGCTGATTATTATAACCTTGTAGAGGGTACTATAATTTTGTCATGAAATGTGTAACACATAGTAGGAGACATCTCTGTCCCCAAAGGATATATTTATTCTAGACCATGCACTCGCGACTGAAGCACTCTTTCTTGTTAATTCTGTTAGTAATTCCAAACTCTGTTCTTAATTTTGCAGCAAGCATACATATTTAAAATGGAATTCGGGTAAATTAATCAATCTCCTTAACAATTTTGAAAAAAAAAGAAGTAAATAAAAAAAATGAAATAAATCGGAAGCCAAACACAGCTGTCTACGGGAAGGCTTCAAATTAAGAGCACTAACCATAGCCCGAAAAAAGGCAATCAAGTGATCAAACTCCTTTTTAGACGGCAGCGCAGCCATGGAGCCGACTGGTAATCCATCACCAGATAGAGAACGGCAGATGGTTCCTTGCAATCCAGCTATTGCTGTTGAAACACCACTAACGTCGACAACTGAGCATCAGACACAGCCACAACAGCAAACGCATGCGGAATTTGTGAGAATACCACAATGTGGAAATACTACAATTTCGAAGCAGCCTTCAGGGAAATTTCTGACCCCGACACAATTGAAAAATAATGTAGAGACACTAGCAGTATTAACACACAGCGCCAACAACAATTCAAATAGAGAAAGAAATTCTGCTTTGGTCTCCACTGCAACAGTTATAAATGCTACGAGTCAGGCAGTGGCAGCTTTGAGTGGCAGATCCTTGGGGCATCACCATCCGCAGCAACATTCCCATGAGGAGCAGCCGACGGGTGCAGCAGCAACTGCTTTGCATCAACATCACCACCATGCGAGTGACAGTATGCTTCTTTGTGTAAGTGGCATCACCCAACAGCCTCAGCAGCAAACCATTGATAAGCTCTCCCGTCCAATGGCCTTTGATAAGGTGAGTACGGCCTTTTTTCCACTTTACTTTCATTCGTGAGAGAAGATTAAGTTTAATGCTATACAACAACACCAAAAGAACAAAATGTATTATACAAGAAGTGTAAACATATACTTTTATTTATTAAGTTCAAACTTATAAAGTAAGCAAGGCTACAAGTAAATACTATTTATAACTCTGGCTGCAATAGGAACACCTATGTGCAAATACTGATGTAAGACATGGGGGATTCTGCTGTTGATGCTTATGAAGAACATGTATTTATTTCATGGGTTTGGACTTTCACACCCCATTATAACCATTATTTAAACAATTTTTTCAATGGGCATTGTGTAAATAAATTATAATGGGCAAAAAGAACAACCAAGTAAAATGGTGGTTTGAGCTGAAAGCTCATATCAACACGGCTTAAAGTTACTGTTTAAAGTAATAGTTTGCTGTATACAGGTGTGTAAGCCCTTTATACCCATGCCGAGTGTATTGTAATTTTGTCAACAAACTTTGGAATGTATTGAAAGAGATTGCAGACACTGTAATCAAGTATTGGCAAAGCCATACATACATTTATATGCGTGTGTTCTTCTTCGAATTTTATTGCGATTTGTGTTGTTTATTTGTAAGCTGTTAATTTAAATCATTTTAATTCGCTCAAAATCCAAATAGTACCATAGCAATAGGTCTGAAGAGATGTCATTAGTTCAAGCCCATAAAAAGGTATGAAAATGGTGTATTGCTTTTGTGCATATAACATGCGTGTATATAAAATGCAGCAGGAAACCTCTCCAATCCCAATCATGGCTGTATGAATCGAATTCCTCGCCACGCCAAGGACGGCAGTAACTTCAGATACAACAGCACCACAAAATAAACAACAAAAGAGATGACAAAATGTTCTAGTCATTCTTTCAAGCCGCCAAGAATTCGACATTTAAATCGACATTTACCCCAGTCCGGTGCGATGACGGCCAGCCTGCTGGGGAGAGTGAGCCAGAGCTTGGAAGTGGCCCTGGCCCAGTAGTTGGACGTGAAATCGCAGCTGCAGCATCAGCTCAATCCGATTCTTGTGAGTTTGACAGCGCCAAATATTTTGCTCTGTGTGGTATCGGCGGTATTGTGAGCTGTGGTACCACGCACACCTTTGTGGTTCCATTGAATTTGGTCAAGTGTCGTCTGCAGGTCGACCCAGCCAAGTATTAGAATCTGATCCATGGCTTCAAGGTCACAGTAGCTGAGGAAGGCGCTCGAGTCCTGGCCAAGGGTTGGTTCCCAACTTTGATTGGTAATTCCACTCAGGGTCTGTGCAAGTTCGGTTTGAACCAGGTGTTCAAAGTTAAGTACGCCGACATTCTTGGCGAGGAAAAAGCGTATTTGTACCGTACCTATGTGTGTCTTGCCGCTTCGGCTTCCGCTGAGGTCTGTGCCGATATTGCGCTGGCGCCATTTGAGGCAGCCAAGGTAAAGATTCGGACTGTTCCCGGATTTGCTAACACATTCCGTGAGGCAGTGCCCAAGATGTATAGGGAGGAGGGCATTACAGCCTTCTACAAGGGTTTGGTGCCATTGTGGATGCGTCAGATTCCGTACACCATGATGAAGTTTGCATGCTTCGAACGCACCGTCGAGCTGCTCTATAAATATGTGATATATTTTTCAAGCCACGTATTGAATGCAGCAAGGGCGAGCAATTGATTGTGACCTTTGCCGCTGGTTACATTTCTGGCGTCTTCTGCGCCGTTGTCTCGCATCCCGCTGATGTGGTTGTTTCCAAGCTGAACCAAACCAAGGGTGCTAGCGCTGTAGGCATTGTCAAGTCTATCGGCTTCACGGGCATGTGGAATGGATTGGGGCCCCGTATCATCATGATCGGTACGCTCACTGCCCCACAATGGATCATCTACGATGGTGTCAAGGTTGCTCTGGGAATTCCACGCCCACCACCACCAGAGATGCCCGCCAGTCTGAAGGCCAAGGAGAAGAGCAAGTAAATGACTCTCACGAAATTACAAAAGAAAAACAATGCAAAAAAAATTAAAAACATCTAAATTAAGTCCAACTCAAAGTGCAGATCAAGCAAATAGCAGGAAACGGAACGGCAACATCCATTAGTAGCATAAATGAACTGTCAAAACAAACAAACCAAATTTACTTTTTAATATCTGTTTTCAACTGATTTTACCTGTTCTAACTTTACACGCGTATTTTTCGGTTCATAGCCATTCCAAGGTAGCTAATAACTACAAATGCATTTTTCAAACTGTTCTGAACAATATACATTCTTAACTTTATATATTCTATTCTATTAAAATTTATGTGTATGTGAACGTCGATTGCCGTACGTATGCATATTAAATTCTTAGTTTACACTGAAAAGTCTATGTGTATGTTGTTTCTCCAACTTCAATCATTAGTGTTGAATTGTAGGGATGAGAATATAATAAGTAATAGATATGATACGACACTTAAATGCCGATTAGAAAAATTCCCAGACACTCTGAATAAACTAAATTATAAAATTCTAACCAATCCCTTAGTCTTAAAGCTTATGTCATAAAACTTTGCACAGCTTAAACCTTCTGTTGCAGGCTGTGGATATCGTGAAACCGACCATAATATTATAAGCTGCCATAATAACGATTGCTCGAAAATTATGTTCTTGTATAAATGCCTACGTTTCTTCTACATGAAAAAAATCTAATTCGGAACTATTATAGCATTTCGCATTTATTTTGATATGTATATATATTTTAAATCTACTGATGGTTTTGGCAACTTTTCCATATTTAAAATATTTGTTGGCTGTTGAAACTATTTTAATGCCCTGAACCCATTGAAAATTGGTAAAAAGGGTATAATGTATTTGTGCAAATGTATGTAACAGGCAGAAGGAAGCATCTCCGACCCCAAAAAGTATATATATTCTTGATCAGCATCAATAGCTAAGTCGATCTAGCCATGTCCGTCCGTCCGTCCGCATGTATGAACGCAAGGATCTCAGAACCTATTAGAGCTAGAGACTGGAAATTTTAGATGTAGGTCCTCCTAGTGCCCGTGCAGATCAAGTTTGTTTCCGATATTCCATAACTCGATATCGAAATCCTGTTTTTTGAGCAATTTTGGTAAATAATAAGAGCTAGAGCCACCAAACTTAACATGTAGCTTCTAGAATGGTATATATATATATCAAGTATCTTTAATTTTATATCTATCACCACCTCCCTGCTTCAACCACATATCTATAAATTAAGTAAATAAACCAATTTATGCTGCCCACCAATATAAACTACAATTTAAATACAATTGACTTTTTGAGAATGTACAAATATTCTATAGCACATTAGAAAATTTCATAAAGATCGGTTAAGAAACACAAAAGTTATTAAAGAAAACGTGCTTTGGCTGGCAGCATTCCAAGAATTTCTGTATTCATGTACACACACATTCATGCGCGTCTGCTTTGAATTCTATCAACAGGATTGCAATTCCGCTTGTATTTCTATGCTGCTACTTTAATTGTTTTTTTCTCATTAAGACTCAATTATTGGTTTGGCTCTTGAGTAGAGGCGGCGGCAAGTGGTGCGGTTAGATGCGAGTTCGAACACTGTCAAGAGAAGAATATTCTTTTATATTTTAATTTTTCTTTATTACTACTAAAGCAAACGAGCGAGTAGCGCGAGCTGCATTGGTGTTGGAAGAAGAGGGTTCAGGGTATTCCCTAGTCGGCAGATCCCGACTAGAACCTATTACTTGTATTTAATGTTTTGCTTCCAATATATTTCTGTTGCACATCAGCAAACAGTGTCCAGAATTAGAATACCTTAAGTTAAAACATAATTTTGAACATTTTACACACATTATTTTACACGTGGAGATTGAAACTGAGGCTGTTTGGTTGTTTAAGAGGTGTCTGTACAAGTGAGCGCAATTTTCTGTGTCTGTCTTGTAGTTTAGTCTTTTGTTGGTTGGTGTGCTAATTATGTGTAGCATTTCCAATGTTAGTCGTTTGTTGTAGTATTATTATTGTTGTAAGATTGTTGTTATAAAAAAATTTTGTGTGTGGTTGCTTCTCATACAGTGGGTTATTAGTGCTGTTTTCTGTATATTATTTTGATGTCTTAATTTAAAGTCCGATTTTTGTTGGCTGATCCTTGTTATACCCTTGCAGAGGGTATTATAAATTTGTCGTGAAATGTGTAACGCATAGAAAGAGACATCTCCGAACCCATAAAGTATGTATAGCCATGTCCGTCTGTCTGTTTCTATGAGAACTAGTCTCTCAGTTTTAAAGCTATCTTTATGAAACTTTGCAAAAGTCCCTCTTTCTGTTGCACGCAGTAAATATGTCGAAACCAGATGGATTGGAACACTTTATCATATAACTGCCATAGGAACGATCAGACGAAAAGTAAATTTTTGTATAAACAAAATTTTTGTTTTTCACGATATCTTGAACAAACTCGGCATTTATTAGTTTTACTATGCTCCTTATATATATATGCAAAATACTCTTAAGATCGGACAACTATATCTTATAGCTACCATAGGAACGATCGGTCGAAAATTAATGTTGTATGAAAACTATTTTCTTTTTCAAGATATTTTGACCAAGCTCGGAATTTATTAGTTTTACTATACTCCTCTATCGGTCGAAAATTAAGTTGTTGTATCGAAAACTTCCTTGTTTTTCAAGATATCTTAACCAAGCTCGGCATTAACTATTTTCCCTGTGCTTCTTAGATACGGGCAAAGCACTATGAGCATTATGAAAAGGTTGGGTGTGCAAGGGTATTAAATCTTCGGGGTGCCGAAGATAGCCCTTATTTCTCGTTTTTATACCCTGAACTTATTAAAAAGGGTATTATGTATTTGTGCAAATGTATGTAACGGGCAAGAGGAAGCATCTCCGACCCCATAAAGTATATATATTCTTGATCAGCATCAACAGCCGAGTCGATCTAGCCATGTCCGTATTTCTGTCCGTCCCTCCGTCTGTCCGCCCGTCCGTCCGTTAGCTGAAGGTCCTCCTAGTACCCGCGCAGATCGAGTTTGTTTCCGATATTCGATTACCTGCCCCGTTTAAAAGTAATCCATAACAACGATATCGAAATCCTGCTTATTGAGCAATTTTGGTAGAAGAGGGTTCAGAGTATCCCATAGTCGGGATAATTGATAACTTGTCCCGTTTCCAAGTAATCGATAAAAATAGATATCGAAATCCTGTTTCTTGAATAATTTTGGTAAATAATAAGAGCAAGAGTCACCAAACTTGACATGTAGCTTCTAGAATAGTATATATATATAAAGTATCTTTAATTTTATAGCTATCGCCACCTCCGTGCTTCTACCACATAGCCATCAATCAAGTAAATTAACCAATTTATGCTGCCCACTAATATAAGCCACAATATAAATGCAATTGTTATTTTGAGAATACACGAATACTTTATAGTACAATAAGATGTAGAAAATTTCATCAAGATCGGTTAAGAAACACAGAAGTTATTAAATAAAGCATTGGGGCAGCAAGCGCAAATTGCAAGAATTTTTGCATACATGTTCACACACACATTCATGCGCGTCTTCTTTGAATTCTATCAATAGCATTGCAATTGCGATTGTATTGTTTTCGGTGCTGCTATTTTTATTCGTTTTTTTTCACATCAAAACTCTGGCAGCTATATGATATAGTAGTCCGATGTAAAGAGTTTACAAAAATGAAGGGAGCATAGTAAAACTAATAAATGCGAGTTTGGTCAAGATATCTTGAAAAACAAACAAATTTTCATACAACAACTTAATTTTCGATCGATCGTTCCTATATCAGCTATATGATACAGTGGTCCGATGTTGATATGATTTTGCTTATATATGAAGAGTATAGTAATACTAATAAACGCCGAGTTTGGTCAAGATATCTTGAAAAACAAAAAAGATATTTCGGCTTTAACTTTTTGGTGTTTAATGTAAGCGGACGTGCTCGCGGAAAACAATTAAAAACCAAAACTAGAGTGCGCGCCCAAACAGCCAAAGCGGCTATTGCAACTCTGCACAAAGAGTGCAAAGCACCAAAAATTTCACAAAAACGACAAAAAAATTTTAAAACAAAACTAATTTCTGATTAGGTGGATCGAAACAAAATCAAACACAAAATAAGGTGGTCACAAATTGAGCAAGTCGTCTGCGTTGCCGTGCTGACATGCACCCAACCAGCGGCAATGCCAATAGAGCCACCATGCCAGTGAGTGCTGACAACAGTAATGCAACCACAATTAGTAACAAGGGGCCGTCTCGAGCTAATGAGGTAGGCCAACTAAATGCTGACGCCGTTACGCCTCCGAGCACCTCAATGCTTAACAGCCGCTTAGCAACAGCTGCTAATAAATTCTCCGCACTGATGTCTGGAAGAAGTACTTCAGTTTCCCCTTCCTACCCTCTAATGGAATCCGAAGACCCCGGCAGCAGCACACATGCTGCTGCTAGTGCAAATCGAGACGTTGACGCCCTAGTGTGTATAATAGATATCATCAAACCCAATTCGCACGCCGCAGCCGCGGCTCGAATAATTCACACACGCGAAAAAAACAAATGATAAGCGCAAAGTATCAGACAGCAGGACCCCACCTGCCGCGCGGCGAAAACTGAACAAAACTGACACCAGTCCAGATGGCACTCATGCTTCCAATAGATATGCACTCTTGGCCCCACCCGATAATGTGGTGCCATGCCATAGATGTCAGGAGTACGGGCACACGGCCACATACTGTAGAAAACAACACAAATGCCATAAATGCGGGCTCAATCATCGCTCTGCTGATTGCACACGGCCCGGCTCAGTACCGGCAACATGCGTTCACTGCGGTGGTAACCACCCTGCCAACTATAAGGGCTGCGAGTGGTTTACCGAATATACAAAGCGTGCGGGAGCCCCAAAGCCCGCCAAAATGAAAAATCTCCCACCGACTCAAGCTAACCGAAGCCGCAGCAATAAAGTTCATGGGCCTACACCTGTTGTCTTCCCCCGTACAGCACCCACTGAACAAGTAGAAGGGCTTTCATACGCCTCTGCCACCAGAAGAGGACTAGCTGCATTCAGCAAAGAGAACAACGTCCCCAGCGCTAGCCTGCGAGAAGGACCAGCGTAAGCATGGCTACATAGATAGCTGAGGGAACAGCAACAGGAGAGGCTGACTGCGCAACAACAGCAACAGCAGACATCTGGAAACGGGGAAGGACTTTCCTCTGCCATCAAGGACATGTGCAGAGCTATCGAGAGGATGACAGAAATGCAACAGCAGGTTTTGGGTATGCAACAGCAAATCCTTACCCTTCTAACCGCTTTACTATCCAAATGAACACACCACTGAAGGTGCTAATCTGGAATGCCAATGGCATTTCAGGTAAAGTACTAGAGCTGGAGGCCCTAGTACAAAACCACGCAATCGGAATAATTCTGCTGTTAGAAACTAGAACCAACGGTCAAACTTTCCCAAAATCTTTGGCTTCGATGCATACCCTGTACACTGGACTCAAAATCGCTCAGCTAGCGGTTGCTGCGCTGTCCTCGTCCGGAGTAACTTGGCTCATTTCCCGCAATTGAGTATTCCTAACCGTGTTTACCAATACTCGACTGTGAAAGTCTCCACTGATGCTGGTAACGTGGACTTTGGAGCAGTCTATTGCAGACCAAATGAGCAGACGTCGACTGATGACTTCAACGTCATACTCAACTCGGCTGGAAGCAGATATCTGGTGGGAGGCGACTGGAATGCACATCACTGGCTGCGGCCTTCAACTAGCTAGCAGCCTAGCGCATCGTCAAGCCAAGGTACTGGCCACAGGTTCTCCCACAAGATACCCGTACGGCAGCAGAGGCACTCCGTTTTGTATAGACTTCGCCATCTACCAGGGGATCCCTGACCAGTGCCTCTCAATCGCTGACGATTGGGATCTCCCCAGCGACCACCTGGCCCAGATAGTTACCCTGGAGAGCAGGGCCAGGGTGGGCAGCGCAGTACCGAGGCTGATCAGCGCACGCACTGATCTCGGTGTCTTCCAGAGACAGATGAAATCTGCTCTGGACGGGATGTAGAGGACGTGATTGAGCTGCTTAATGGATTTAGACACTCCAAAACTTGGCCTTGCGCCGAATTACCGGTGCTGACTGGTACGTCAGAAATTCTACCTTGCACAGAGACCTCAAAATGGTGACCATAGACAGCCAAGTCGGAGCATTCGCCAACCGGTACAACGAACGCTTGCAGCGACAATGCAACCGGGTAGCAAGAGAACTCGCTGGGAGGTGTGTAGTCAGGAGGCTCAAGAGAAGATCGTTCAAGGACCTCCTCCAACCACGACATAGGAGACACCCCACAGTCCCCCGACTACCTACGTGACGATGCAGCCTTATTCAAAAAAGCCGCCTTTGACGTTTGTCCACGATAAAGCCTGAGGACTCAACCAGGCTTGGCGAAATATTACCTTAGCCAACTGTGTTGTAATAAAAATGTATGCTATTTTTGATTTAATACAATAAACAAATTTTACAAACAAAAAAAATTAAAAAAAAAGAATGGCCAAATTGCAATTGAGGGAATAATATCTCCACTCTGCTCAGCACCATTCGCAATAAATCCTAATCTTAAAAAACCATTCATCACCATTCATCATCAATAGAGCCCAACCTATACAGTCACGGAATTGGAATGTCTTGCAGTGGTCCTGGCCATAAAAAAGTGTTGTATTTTTATTAAGGGACATTCGTTCAGAATGTCAGTCAGATTGTCCAGTCAGATTGGTCGGAGCCAGACCAGAATATAGATTGTATGCAAAAATGGATTGTGAATACTCTCTTTAAAGCAATCCAATGATTTTGAATTAATTTGCTTAGGAGTATAGTACTGATGAGATATCGGTGCTATTTCAGGTATTGACTTTTAAAGTTTTACTACACTGGCTTAATAAAATCGAGACTGTGCACCTTAGATTATTTCGATACCTATTACTTATTGTAGTTTCAGTAGTATAATATATGATTTTTAATATCTATAAAACTTTGTGGTGTTATCCTAAATGATACTTGCTGTAACTACCGTATTAATTACTGTTTTAATTATATTAGCTAAATTATTATATCTTTTTTGTGCGTAAAATGTCTGTTAAGCGTGGCGTTGAAGATTTAGTCTCCATAGCAACCAAAGATAGGGTGCATTGCTCTATCTGCAATAACACGAGTACTGAATCGGAGTTGACCAAAATCACGTACAAGCACACATTTCATAGGTTGTGTCTTTTAACTTGGATTCATAATAATGAGGCCTGTCCAGTGTGTAAACAATTTTGTACTCGTTCGCACATGCGAAGCAGAGAATCATCGGTTGAGGAACCAAGAACCTTGACTACGAAAACATGAATAAATACTGTTACTGTTCCTAAATCTCGTCCAAATAAAAGAGCAAATACTCAACTTTGGTTTACAGAGAGCCACCACTAATTCTAATGATTTGTCAGAAGACAAAACACAGCATATTATTCCAAAAACTCCAGAAAGTTATCAGGCTTGTATACATTTTAATCTATCTATTCGAAAACTCCGGAGAGTTCCTTAACTTGAATGGGACAATGAGATCCCTCACACGCGTCCACATTCAAACAATATGCGCAATAGCTTTCCGAAAAATAGGCATGTTGTAGGTCAAGCTAATGTAAGCGACTTCACAGTCGATCGAACCAATAGGATCTCAAATATGATTTCGAACAGGCATTTGAAATTAAGTAGTTTCGCAAAAAATATTTATATTGAAAAAATTATTTATAGAGTAACTTGTTTAAGTTCGCAGTATCTTAATAGGAACTTTGAGTTGTTGTATCAATTTGCAAATCTTTTGTTTTCGGGTTTTGCTTTAACCTTCACTTGTCGAATCCATCGGGCCTCAGAAAATATGGGCTGCTTTAGCCTATGTAATCGTTTTACGGAAAGATATCAAGATCAGCGTTCTGATATACATAGATATAAAGAATGCTATACGGCGTCGTAAACAGGGTGGCGATGAATCTTTTAAGGATTTTCTGGATGAATGATTGTCATTGCTGATGCTTTAAGAGAGTCAATGCCTGAGAGCGATATGCCCAAAGGCTCGTCATGTGTTTTGTTATGGGTGTGGTGCTCCAAACACATACAAACCCACCTGTGTAAAATGCAAGCCAGCTTCGGAAAACTCGGCATCGGATGTGTGTTGGCCTCCGAGAGAGGATGTCCATAATTAATCTCAACTTAAAAATAAAGTACCCCGCTATTTCTGAAATATCACCGGACTTACCACATACCACAAAATGTACCCCCTTTAGACCACTGCATATACGTCTAGAAGAATATTATTTGCGCAGCTCAAAAATAGATCGCTCTAAGAAATAAGTGTATCTTAGGAAACGATCCGCAGATCGAATGCGGAAATTTTGGAGCAATATTTAGTAGCAATATATAATAGCTGCCACAAGAAGAGGACTAGCTGCATTCAGCGAAGAGAACAACGCCCCCAGCTCTAGCCAGCGAGAAGGACCAGCGTAAGCATGGCTACATAGACTGCTGAGGGAACAGTAACAGGAGAGGCTGACTGCGCAGCAACAGCAGACATCTGGAAACGGGGAAGGACTTTCCTCTGCCATCAAGGACATGAGCCGAGCTATCGAGAGGATGACAGAAATGCAACAGCAGGTTTTGGGTATGCTGTCAGAAACTAGAACCAGCGGCCCTTCTTTCCCCAGAAACTGTGGCTTTGAGGCGTACCCTGTACACTGGACTTAAAATCGCTCAGCTGGTGGCGGCTGCACTGTCCCCGTCTGGAGTAACTTGGTTCACTTCCCGCGATTGAGCATTGCTAATCGTGTTTACCAATTTTCGTGTATTGTGAAAGTCTCCACTGATGCTAGTAACGTGGACTTCACCCATGACTCAAGATACTCTCTTTGGCGAGCAACAAAAAATCTGAAGCGCCAACCCTGTAGAACCGTTCCCCTTCTTCATTACAATGGTTAATACTTCCTTACAGACAAAGTGCTAGCTGACACCTTCGCCAGCCAACTGGAGGAACGGTTTACACCATTCGATTCGGCCTCCCCAGAAGAGCTCAACGAGACTACCCGAGCGTTGGAGACTCCGCTACAGATATCATCCACCCGCGTGGAGGAGGTAATCAACGTCGTCAAAGTCCTTCCTAGGACTAAAGCTCCGGGCCATATGCCACACCGGCCTAAAGGCACTGCCAATGTGCGCGCTCCTTTTTATAACGTTGATCTTCAACGCCATATTAAGGACGCAACATTTTCCTGTCCAGTGGAAGTAAGCGAGGATCCATATGATCCATAGGTCGGGCAAGCCGGAATATAACCCTGAATTAATCGGCCGATCAGTCGCCTGCGTTTCTTGTCGAAGGTCTGGGAAAGTCTGATTGTCGCCCGACGAGCAAGGCTTATGGATCACATGGCCGTCTTTCCTGATCATCAATTTGGGTTCTGGGGAGGGCAACCACGACATAGGAGACGACCGAGAGTCTCCCGACTACCCACGTGACGTTGCAGCCTTATTAAAAAAAACCGCTTTGATGTTTGTCCACGATAAAGCCTGAGGACCCAAACTGGCGTGGCGAAGCAACACCTAAGCCAACTGTGTTGTTATAAAAATGTATGCTACTTTTGATCCAATGCAATAAACATTTATTTAAAAAAAAACCGTCAAGTTCAAGGCAAGGTGTTATATGTGGAATGGACTTTTGGAAAAATTCGGTATTTATATTTCCTATTCTCGTCACGTAAATGTACTTCAATCTGATTTGGAAGCGGGAGCTTATACATTAAGGCTGACTTCTATTCAACAAATAAAGTTACAGTCCATAATTGATTTCTTTCTTTCCTTCAAAAGATATGGTTGCCCACTGTCTCCAGCGAACGAAAAAGTTTTATGCAAAGTGATTGATCACATGATAGAGTTAAGTGTTATCAAAAAGGCCCCATCGTCGCCCTTGTCATCTCCGCTTACATTGATAATAAAACCTGGCAAGTTAAGAATTTGTTTTGATGCGCGTAAATTAAATGCCGTCACCATAAAAGATATTCAATGCCAATTTTGGTTGGATTGCTTAGTCGACTACCACCTGTGTATTGCATCATGAAAATAGACCCCAGAGATGCGTTTAGGCATATTTGCTTAGATTTCTCGTCACAGTCATAAGCCGCATTTACAGTTCCAAATCGTCCAATATATCAATGGCAAATGCCGTTGGGATTAACAAATACCCCCAAAACGATGAGTTTTATGGACAAAGTTATTCCATATCAGTTAAAGTCACATGTCTTAGTGTATCTTGATGATCTATTGGTATTATCATAGGAGTTTGAGGAACATTTGTTGCACCTTGCTGAGTTGCCACTCAACATCGTAAAGCAGAATTGACTATAAACATTAAACAAAGTCAATTCTGCCTCAAAAAGGTAGACTAGCAGGCATATTACGAAATCATCCCGATAAAATTCGGGCTGTTGCGGAAATTCCGGTCCCTAAAACTCATAAGCAGCTAAGCAGAAATTTGGGGATGATTACGTGGTACAAGAGATTTATTGCTCAGTATGCAACTAGCATTTTTTAAATCTCAGAACGTCAAGGCAGTAAACCACACGAGTGGAATGAAAAGGCCCAAATTGTATTCGAGAGAATAATATCTCAACTCTGCTCAGCACCATTCGCAATAAATCCTAATCTTAAAAAACCATTCATCGTACAATTTGACGCATCTCTTCATGGAGTAGGTACGCTTTTAGCACAATCCGATGAATCGGGATATGACGAAAAAGCTAAAAAAGAGCCCAATCTATCTATACAATCACGGAATTGGAATGTCTTGCAGTGGTCCTGGCCATAACAAAATGTCGTATTTTTATTAAGAGACATTCGTTCAGAGTAGTAACTGGCCATAGAAGCCTTCGTTGGTTGTTTAATCAGTCAGACCTGAGTGGTAGGCTAGCACGGTGGGCGATAAATTGCAGTGATTTTGTTTTGTAATTGAGCATTGAGAAGGAAAAGAAAATGTAGTACCCGATGGTATCTAACGCTGTTTGAAGAGATAGCTAAAATCGCTACTGTTAATATCAAAAATTTTCCCGTAATTGATATACAATCCGAAGCCATTTAATCACCAAAGTATTCGAGCTTGAAAGAAAATCGTAGCTTATCTATATAACCAGACTTTCAGTTAGTCGATGACAACATCTATCACAGAAGTTGTTTTCCAAGCACTGCGGGATAGCTAAATGTTTAGAGCGCAATCGACGTGGTTTTTAATGGACAAAAGTAGTCACAGATGTGCAAAATTATAAAAGAAAATGCGAACTATGTCAAACTTCTAAACATCCTACGTGCATTCTTAAACCTCCTATGGGTAGTCAAGTATCGAGTGAAAGCCCATTCCAATGATTATTCTTTGATTTTATTGGACCTTTTCCCCGCATTAAGAAAGGAAATATATATTTATTTTCGTATATTTGTCGAGATCACTTCTCTAAATTTACCTTTTTTTAAGTCAGTAAATAGGTTTAATTCGGGTGTCGCGACTGCATACCTGATACAAATATTTTCCTGTTTCGGTGTTTCTAAAATCAGCGACAATGGAACTCAGTTTAAAAGCCATGAATTCGCTACCCTGATTTCTTAATATTCCGTAAATTAAATTTAATTAAATTGTTTTTAAAGAAATTCGGTTCACCAATCAATTAGATTATATTCTTTTTTTGTAGTCCTTGTTTAACGTACGATCACCTATGGCCATAACTACAAACTGCTGAAAATTTTACATTTACTTAGTGAGAGTGTCATACAATTAACTAGAACCGATGAATTTGCAAAGATTCGTTCGTACATCGAAAAGAATTTACGAAAAGCATATAAGCAAAATCAGCGAACATATAATTTCATGCGAAACCCTGTTCGTTTGAAATCGTTCTCAAAAAATTTTTTGTCTTTAGTAATTTAGCGGTAAATTATAATGTAATATAAGCATCGACTGCAATTAAGGCCCGTGTAAAACAAAAATTGGGTCAGTCCATTTTTCTAATCGAATATATGAATGGAAAAGAGTTGAAAAAGTTCAAAGCAAAAGACAATTTTCCAGCTTATATCTTCGTCTCTTCGCCAAAGAACAAAACTGTGTTTGAGGAGGTTTGTTCTGATTGAACAGAAATTGGAAATTACCGCATGTGCGCTTTAAGCAGTATTCCTGCCATGACTGTCATTAGCATCCACATAGGCTTTCATGCTGCACGATCAAGAACACATGATATGATAAGGTTGTGGTTAGAGAAGCTTGTAAGCAGGTGTGGAGTAGAAAGTTTGTATGAATGGGTCATTAAACCACTCTCACACATTGCATTTTTGAGCTGCCTATCTTTTCCGATTCTACTGAGGTCCAGTGCAGAAGTGTCACGATTCAATTTTATAAGTCGCGTGGGACATTTAAGTTCCCATTTAACCGAAAACTTAATCCGTGTGTCTTATTGAGAAAAGAAAAGGTTTGTCTTCCGGTCAGAAGGGCGCATTAATATATATTTTCGTTCCTAAATTGGAGAAATATACTTTTTACCGAATATAACCTTAACCCAAGGTATGAAAGAGTGTTGTGTCGAAACTCTGTCTCATGCGCAGTGTTCTCTTGACAGGTACCCATAAAGCCGTTGCAATTTTGGCATCACTGCTGTACGTTGTATATTTTCGTTGGGAATGTGGTGATGGCTGCCGGCCCGAGGATAGCATGTGGCTAGATCTCTCCCTGGCCTTAGACCAGTTATGAGCCACTAAGGTTCATATCATCATCATAGAAGATTAGGCCTTGCCAAAAATCTAGAAAAATACCTAAGACCATACATGCATATGTTTGGTTAAGTCAGCTATTGGCTTGTGTATTTCTGTCCCTTTTCTGTGTCTACACTTCATTAAGTGACGACTAACACAAAAACCCACACCTCTAGACCCAAGTAAGGCCGGACCCATTCTTAGACTGAGTGTGCCCCAAAAGAGATGCTGGTGTTCGTTACATTACAAAGATCTCAGAAAATGACTTCTAAGCAGATCCGATGATTAAATAATAATCTTTATCGATTTAGCTTTTTTTCACTTTAATATTTTGTACCTTTTTCATGCATCACAAGCTTCAAAACCTAGATAATTCTTCAAAGACGATCCGTTGAAGAGGACGAACAATCAAATGGATAAACGATCCTTGTTAAGTTTAATATGCTTCGACTTTTCGTGCTAGGAAATAGCGCCTCAGAGGTAATGGGGCACCCTAGTACATCCGTAACCGGGTCTTAGCAAGGGATCTAAAGGTTCCCTTGCTAGGCGATCTTTTACGACATCATTCCACCAGCTATATGGTCCTTCTTTCTGCCCACCCTTATATACTGGCAAGAAGGGTTTGCATAAGAAACCGACAGAGACTTCGCTGGATCCACCCTATCGATCTCCCGAACTCCCGGGTACTTGGATAGATATAAGCTAAATCGTATAATAAAAAGAAACGACGTATAAGACTTAATAATTAATGTTAAGTATGTTAATTCCCTTATTGCACATATAGATTAAGATGCTTCAGAATAGTATCAACAAGATAGCTAATAAACAACAAGATAATAATAAAAGAAAAAAATAGCTTAGAAAATATTTAATGGGCTTGTAATACGTAGTTTTTATTGAAATATCTTAAAGAACCTGAACTGCTAGGGAACTAGGAAGACGTTAGATGCATACATTTTCACAAAATCATTGTATCATTTTTACTCATTTTTAATGTGTTAAGGGTATAAAAAAAATGGAGCAGTTATAATTTTCTTAAGGGTGGCTTAAAAACTGCGCGAGCATGGGTAACAGGTCATATTTATAAAAACATTCATGCGATAATTTTTGAATCCCCGGATATTTTTTATCAAAGTAACGTCGACTCAAGAAAATACGATCTGTCCTAAAATCTTTATTTAGTAAAATATTGAAAATATATAGAACGGACCGTACCGTTTAAGATAGCCTCATTTTATTTGATTAACATTAAGCCCGAACGATAGGTCTCGTCTATATAATATGCTTCGTAATATTTGATATTTCACAATCCTGGCATTTCAGATGGAAGTCCTGGTGCGAGAGATGCAAGACCAGGAGCATGGTGTGCCAGTGCGTCAACAGAAGATGTTCCTAACATCCATTCCATATGCGTTTATGGGTTAGTAAGATATTTATAGAATAAGTGTGAAAAAACTTGAAAATTTTGATATAACACGTTAATAACCACACAGGGTACGATCTTATTGAGTGGCTAATGGACCATCTTCAGATAGAGGAGTCAGAGGCACTGAATATTGCCAATCAGCTGTGCCTGCATGGCTACTTTTTCCCTGTCAATGACTCCAAGACTCTCACAGTAAAAGACGACTCATCTCTTTATCGCTTCCAAACACCTTACTACTGGCCCTGGCAACACAAGGCACCGGACAATGTCGAGTATGCCATTTATTTAGCAAAGCGGTCACTTCGCAACAAGCAGCGTCATGCACTAGAGGACTATGAGGCAGAGGCTTTCGCTTCACTACATAAGAACCTGAAAGGCAAGTGGGACTTCATTTCTATGCAAGCCGAGGAACAGGTTCGACTTGCCAAAGAGCGGAAAAAAGGTGACAAGATTGTTGGCGACTCCCAGGAGCGCGCTTATTGGCGCGTTCACCGTCCACCACCGGGCCTGTTTACGCCTCTCGAGCCTTGTCCGGTACCGTCACGGGATCGCCAGGGTCAGAAACCTAATAAAAGAAAGACTCCAGATGATATTCAACGTGAGGTGGAATTTCTGATTAAGACTTTAAATCGAACACGCATGAAAATGTCACAAGCCTGTCAGTCTCTTGTTTGTTACTCGGAGACGTTTAATGAGTACGATTTCTTTCTGCAACCAGCGCTGCCCTCAAACCCTTGGGTTACTGAGGATATTGCCTTTTGGCAGTTAAACAGCACCTATGTAGATATTCCCACTGAAAAGCGAGTGAAACGCTGGGCCATTTCCATAGAAGAGCTCGTCTCTGATCCCACGGGATTGCATGAGTTTACAACTTTTCTGGAAAAAGAGTATTCTCACGAAAATATACGTTTCTGGATTGCAGTAAATCGTCTCCGCCGCTCCGCACACTCACAAGTGGCGCGCAAGGTTAACGAGATATTTGAGTAAGAAAATAATTGTCATGATTACTTGTACCGTACTCGCACTGTATAATTATGTTTCAGAGAGTTCCTTAAGCCTGGAGCGCCGTGCGAAATCAACATCGATGGCAAAACCATGGAAAGCGTTCTCCGTGGTCTTAAAAATCCCTCGCGTTTTACTTTTGACTCGGCATCGGAGCACATATATATGCTGCTGCTGAAAAAGGATTGTTATCCACGCTTTGTCCGTTCCGAGCACTACAAACGTCTTGTAGACAGTGGTATCCAGCCTTCACACAAAAAACGATTCTTTTATTTTGGCGCTGTAAGTGGAGCCAAGAAAAAGATGACTGCTGCCCTTTCATGTCAACCAAATCAAGGCGAAGTGACTAAGGTCACAAATAACGCCGTCACAGCTAGCGGTTCCATTACCAATGTACCACCATCTGGTGGTACCCCGTTACGTCGGGGTAGTGATCGTAGCCTTACTAGCTCGGCACTTGAGCTAGCCGTCATTGCTGTCAATACAAATGCTGGCTCCCAAGTCCCACATTCTCACTCCCAGAATAACCTACGTGATATTCCATACAGGTAAGATGCTAGCAGTAGTCTTTCTATGAATGTGTTTTATTGAATTCCACATCTTTTTAATTATCGGCTAAAATATCATAAATGTTGTGTGAGCGCTTGGCGCTTCCCTCAGCAAAGGTATTAGGTGAAATAATTAGGTAAAATAAAACTCAAACGACGTAAATCTCAAATTGAACGACTCTGGTCATTAAAATAGAGCAACAAGTAGAGAAACGAATGTCTGGTACAACGATTTTTGCCAATGCCCACAGTTTTGGATTTACCAGTGAACCACTCTCGGCTTCCGGGATCGTTACATGGGTAGCCATTTTCCCAAGACCTTTGATTTGAGATTAGGATTTTTAGATAAACTTTTTACTTAGCGAAGAGTCGTGTATAATCGAGAACCTTTATTATCGTGCTGGCGATATAAATAAGCAAATAAATTTCCAATACTGTGCATATTCTAAAAACAATTGTTTTTTTTAACAATGCAGGCAATCACCTAACACAAAGTTTGCCCACTTAGAGACTACCGTGGATATCTTGGCAGCAGAATCTGGAAGTTCCGTGTGTCCAAGCGATGAGTCAACTACAAATGCCCTACAAGATCATACTGCGCTTACGCCCAATAAAGTTGGTATAACAGTTTTACCTTTATCTTCATGCTCGAGTGAGGTTAACGCCAAAGAAGTGTCAATGCCCCATACCAGGTAACAATTTTACCTAATAATTAGTACACTTACTTATTGACTTACTTTCAAAGCCGCAATCCGGTAGTCTGTGAAGTTAGCAAACGCATGCAACGCAACCTGTGCGTACGTCCCCAGAACACTATAGACAGTGAGGAGGCGGGTATAAAGTGTCAAATGCGTAATTTAGCCGAGCAACGTCGTGTCTCTGTTTCTTTAACGCACAGGTATCCCACCTTATCAATATCCTCTAAAAAAGTCATTGAATTTAAAAAGCTTATAATTTTATATGAATGCTATATTTAAATCATTCGACTGAATTTACATATTGAAATGTAGCTTGCGTTACGCGCTCGCTTCCTTAACTTTACACATTAAAAAAATATATTTTTAACAAGTAAGAGTGCCCGACTAGGAGGTTCCCTGAACCTTTTTTTTATCAACACCAAAATCGAATCGCGCTACGCGCTCGTTTGCTGTAGCATTAAAAATGTTTTTTTTTTTTAAAGTTAGATCCCTGTACCGGAGTCGAACTCGCAACTCCAATCAACCTCGCCACCCTCTCATACCCCACATCCATACAAAAAATGTAATTTTTCATGAGAAAAACGAAACGAAAGCTCGGCACGATACTATCGCAATTTTTTTTCTATTTGGATGTATACTTGTGTGTTCATGTGTGAAAATGTACACAGAAATTCTTGCGCTTGTATCTCTCTTTAATAACTTACGTGTCTCTGAACCGATCTGGATAAAAATTTTAGATGTGTATCCTATTGACCGATTCAATATTCGTATATTCACAAAAGGACAACATTAAAATTGTAGTTTAAATTAGTGGGTAGTGATTTAAATATTTAATTATTATACGTTATACATATACGTAATAATAATTATACGTACATACATAAATACAGACGTACGGATAGGCGAATCTCTAAATGTAGTTGGGTTCTAAAACAATTTAAAGGGTTTTTGACGCTTATATTGTATAGGTTAACGATGGTTCACTATAGATAGCGGCTACGTCGGATACTGCTGGTTCTGCAATCGATGGTAGGACTTACTGACAGACGGGCATGGCTAGATCAACTCGGCTATTGATGCTGATCAAGAATATGTATATTTTATGGGTTTCTTCTGCCTGTTACATACATTTGCACAAAATCATTATACCCTTTTTACCCATTTTCAATGCGTTCAGGATAAAAAATAATTTAAACTCTCACCCTTTGCCATTACGAAAACCATACCCGATCCATAGGTGAAAACTAAAATTACTCAACAGACTGAAAACTTATAAAGATGACTCATTTTACCCTCGACGTACCCATCACTGTTTCGGCAAATGATACCCTTAATACTAGAAAGGGTCATCTACTTAAACAGTTTTGCGCGGTGTGGCCAAAGAGATAATTCAATCAGAATTACAAGACCAGAACGTGCGCAAGGTAGATGGTAAGTTGACAGAAACAGTATTGCATATTATAACAATTCCCTCGACACACCTCACGGAGCACATAATGATGGATATGAAAAACTCAACATAAGTCCCTATATTCCAAGTCCCTTTCGCTGCAATAACTGTCATCGCCTTGGACATACCTCGACGCCAAATGCAAGCATCACACAAATGAAGAGACCCAAACTTGCAAGAACAACAACTGCGATAGTTATAATGTAAGTAAGTAAACTAAAAACCAAATAAAATTAAAAGAGCAACACACATATTTCCACTGAAAAGAAGTGCCCAATTTATATAAAACAACAAGAAATAATCGCAAAAAAAACCGACTTGCAAGTTATTTAATATACTTACATTCATAAGCGAAAGCACATTAATGGTGGCCCAGCATACTCTGGAACAACGAAAGCGACTCAACCTGGCCATAGACTACGATGGTCTCGACGATGTCGTTACCTTAACACAACCAAGTACATCATTAACCCTCCCACCAGAAAAATTGAAAGTGCAAATCTTACCTTGCAATACAGCAAAAAGAACTTGTAGACAGTGAAAGTCTCAAACTTAAAACAACAAAAATAAAAAATATCTCCGATAACATGGAGTGTCTCTAAACACGTAATCGTATGTCACAGGTCCCTCAATGGCTGACAAGGAAGACATCGCTTAAAACCCTTTTTAGTCAACCGGGGACTCTAAATAAAACAAACGCAGAAAATAATAATCTAAACGAAACTAAGTTTTCAAAAATACCTCATATTAATTTCCCTTTTATACAGCCGCTCAAAAAGGCAATGACATTAAAATTGTCGCCTTAATTTGTGGGTAGTTCCAATTGCTTTATTTATTGATTGATAGCTATGGGGCAGAGGCGCGGGGATGCGATAGCGATAAATAGAACGATACTTGATCTATATATTCAATTCCAGAAGCTACAAGTCAACTTTGGGGGTTCCAGCTCTTTAAACCTAATATTGTTGCTCCAAAACATCATTTGGATATCGATTTTTATTAATTGCTTGGAAACGAGGCAAGTTACCGATTATCTGAAACACACAAATACTAAAGGCTCTTGTAAGTTCTAAGATCTAGTAAGGTCTTGTACTCTACTTACTCTAATAAGAAAAATATCTAAATATTGTTAAAATTAAACAATATCAATTTTATATATTTTTTCTTATATATTCTGTTCCACAATAAACCCGAAGATTGTTAAAAGAGCATGTTTTTCTTTTATTTTTTTAATATCGTAATGTATATCTCGCCATCTATAGCTCAGCCTAGGCGCTCATATATCGTATTGAGGCATTAACAACCGAGACACTAGATGGAAACACTGAGTTGTTGGCTCGTTATATAAGCCATCTAATTGCGTGATCGATTGGTTCTAGAGCTACCATAAGAGTGTCCCAACTATTGTATATTTATGTGTCGCTTTACGTGTTCAGTGCAAAGAAGAACGACAAGATGTTTACATACGTGTGGCAATCGATCGTCGTATACAAAAAGAGGGTGACTTCTTCGATGATTTTTATGACCCAATCATTATATTTCGACCCGTATCGAATTCCTTCTTGCTGGAATCGTTGCGCTAAAATTTGCTGCCAGAAATGCAGTACGAGCTTCTCTATGAGCCCATACATTCTTTTTTTTCTTTTAATTATGTTTTATTTTGCGGAATCGATTAGAGCCCTCTGATCTCTACCAAGCGAATATAAAGGGAAAACAAGTGAGTAGCTTATATGATATTTACCATGCTTATATGATTATTAACAAAGAAGGGTAAGGAGATATTTAAATAATTGACCTCGTAGGTAGTTCGCCGGGGTGAAACCTTCAGAGGCGTCTCTCACTTATGGGGTCCGCCAGGGCCCTGGCGGCCGCGTTCGGGTGATGCAGCAGCTTGTCGGCGTACCGGCTGCTAAAGAAGTTCAACTGATCCCCGACGTTTGTTAGGCGGAAATCACTTTCGATGGCGTCGGTAGTCACGTACCATGGCAGGCCGGCAACCTTGCGATCTGCCTTGGCTTGGACCACCCTTATGCGACGCAGCTGGTGTGCTGACGCCGTTCCCCAAACTTGAATAGCATATGTCCAGATAGGTTTTACCATCGTCTTAAGTAGCAGTGCTCTCGTGGAAACATGCAGCTTGGTTTGGGGCTTTAGTAGCCAGTCGAGCATTTGAATCCTTCTCAAGCATTTTGCACTCGTTGCCGCTATGTGGGACCCCCATATGAACCATCGGTCCAAGTGGACGCTCAAGTAGCAGAATGAGCTGGTTTGCTCAATGGTACCTCCATCGCACCGTAACCATTTGTTGCAGCTTGTAAAGATTCGTGCGAAGCCAGGAAGGCGGTGTCATCCGCAGAAGTTTGAACCTGCAGTCTTGCGGGGCTAAGGGCTGCACTGGTTTGTCCTTGTGTGGGGAGGTCCGGCGTGTACAGCGTGTTCAGCATCGGACCGAGGACGCTGCCTAGTAGGACAACTGCTTGAATGCCTTTGATAGCCGACCTTTGGTCTTTAACGGCCACGTCAAAGGTGCGTCCTGCTAGAAGGGAGCTCAGGATGCTAAAATGTGGCGCAGGGAGTAGGGCTTTGATTTTGGAGAGAGGGCCATCGTGCCAGGCCTTGTCGAACGCCTGTTTGAAAGGTCCGACGCAGTATTGCGTCTGTTCATGCCTCCAGTACAGGGTTGACTATCCGGTGAACCTGCTCGGGGCAGCCGTGAGACTTTCTGAAGCCAAACTGATGGTCCGGGACCAGGCGCATGACCTCGTCGAGCTCCAGAAGTCGACTTAGCAGGAATCGCTCAAAGACTTTCGAAAGCGTTGGCAGCAGGCTTATAGGGCGGTAAGATTCCAGCTGTGTTAGCGGCTTACCGGGTTTGGCGATCATGATAATCTTCGCACGTTCCATTGCTTCGGGAAGTGACTAAGCCTGAGCAAGGAGTTGAAAAATATCGCGAGCGCCATGACACCTTTGCGTCATGTGCCTTGGCTGCTTTGTTGTCAATTTCGTCTTCTTCAGCTCGAGCGCTTTCAGCTGTGTCCCGATTGTCGCAGGGAATATGCTTCTACTTGGGAGAGTCATCTGCAGTGGCGCATTAAGTGATACAGCCACTTTACGGCGCTTAGCATCATCTGCGAAATGAAGGGGCGTGAAGGTCGCCTCCAGGTGGTGAGCAAACGCATTGGCCTTCTCCTCGTCTCCCCAAAGGTGCCTGCGACCAATTTGTTATGCCCTGGGAGAGTAAGGCTGCTGAGATGGCCAAGTTGATTATTGGCGGATATACCTCTCGATACCCTTTCTTGCGAAGCGACAAATGAACAGGCGAATTCGTTTCCCTTTGCGGCGAATTCAATATGCGAGCATGTATACGCGCTCCCATGCTCATCTTTACTCTCCCACGCACGAACACCAGCAAGCAGCGCAAAGCAGACGAAAGAACAATCACGCCAGTTTACAGTTATCCTCGCTCTAACGGTCCGTATATCTGCCCTGTGCTTGTAGAACATTCAACTACGCTGCCCATAAAGAATTTTGCAAAGCCAAATTCACTTTCAATCGCACCGCCAGAGAAGGTAGAAGTGTCAATTAGAAACTGCACAATTTAGGATTTGAGACAGTGTTCTAAACTCGTGGCCGTTATGTAAGACCCCGTTCTTCTGTAAAGCGCAAAATTCAAGTTCTCGAATCACGAGACAGCCACTAGGTGATCGCATCCAAATTACAGTAGTATTGAGTGGTGAGCCAAATAAATTGTGAAAGGTGATAATGGGATGTGAATATAAGTGATATTGGAGTCAACCAAAATTTGAATTACAGCGTTGAAATTTAAATCACGCGACCGGCCGGCTTCTGCAAGTGCCTTCGTGCTGCCCCCTTTTTGTGTGCTTGCACATTGCGGATAGGTCCGGTCGGCCGCCTTATCCCACGATAGTTTCTTATCTGGAAGAGCAAGAGATTCAACGAGCTGTTCACGCACAAGGAACAACGGAACTGTCGCCACCAGCTTCACCTCCCGCGCAGCTGCCAGAGTACCGACGCTAGTTAGCGCTTGCGAGCGCCCTTCATAAGCTACTGTTGCACAAAGTGAACCGAGACTGGCCGGCGAGTGTGAC
Source organism: Drosophila montana (assembly GCF_035044405.1). NCBI lineage: Eukaryota > Metazoa > Arthropoda > Insecta > Diptera > Drosophilidae > Drosophila > Drosophila montana. The sequence goes on along the minus strand of NW_026996362.1, from coordinate 83,082 downwards.
TTCGGGTGTAGTAAAAGTGAACGCAGCTGCTTCAAATGGGCTCGGCGCTTTTGAAAGGCGACCCGTCGTGTCCATCAGCCATTCGTACAGTATCGCAGCCATTACCTTTGACATTTAATTTAACATATACATTTTCAATACCAATAATAGTCCGTCTTTTATTTAGCCTTAAAGCACGCACACAATTTTTGTAAAAATGCCCAAATGAGAATAGCCCAATCTGCCATAGCTTCTCGCATAATCATATGAATTTCAGCATATATATCTTTTAATCCGGATCTACATCACTCTGCTTCTGCATCGATGGGCCCAACGAGCACAACGAGGGAATGTATGTGAGTCAATAATTACCTGGCAAGTACACGCATTGTTTGTAATTCGTATGACTATTTGCGACCAAATTTAAATCAGGGTAACATAGCTATTCTTTCTTTTTGCGATTAAGAAAGTCAGATTCCTTCCTCTTTATTTGATATTTTGCTATATTTAATTGATAATGATATGAAGTCACGGTTAGTTACAAGATTTTGCAATGAAATAAATGAATGCTTCGTCAGATGTTAAATTGACATGAACGTTTAATCTCTTTGACGGGTTCGTCACCGGTATGACATAAATGATATTATGCATAACTATTAGAACAAATGTGATCTAGAAATAGGGGCGGCCCAAGACAGATAATAGGTGCCGCCAAGGTAGGGCGGGTAGAGAACAGGGTACTATTAACGCCTTCAGTACTCCAATTCATTAATATCAGTTTGACCTTTAGCCATTTCATAGTAACTACAGAAAGTGCACTTATTCATTACATTTATGGTGTCAGTATAGTGTGACAAGGGAAAGAATCCACGCCCCATCTGACGAGCATAAGCAGCAAAAGCAAGAAGTGCACGACCCCCGAAATCCTCTATACGCCAGTAGATTTCCTTAGCCAGTGGTACGCCTAGCTCAACGACTAGGACAGTACAAGACAAGCGGTAATCCACAGGGACTAGGCAAACACTACGCACACACTATATAATGTAATTTGCGCCCAACATGGTGCCCGAAAAGCTAACAACAAATTTAGGCCCACAAGGTGCAACATGCTCTGGTAAATCCAACTGTGCGACCTTACTCGCATATTTTATTTATTGTAAACAAAGTATGAATATATTTTATATGAATAAACAATTTTCATGACTGTCTCTAGTAAGTAGTTTTTGGGAAACGAGAGCTGATCCAGTTCCGAACTCGTTCACGACTAAGCTATGATTTATCGATTATAGATATTTTATTAAGGCGATGAGACTGCCACACAACCAATTAATTAGCAAATTTTTATCTACACACGAAACCAGTTTTCATACCCTGAACCCATTAAAAATGGGTAATCAGGGTATATTGTATTTGTGCAAATGTATGGAACAGGCAGAAGGAAGCATCTCCGACCCCATAAAGTATATACATTCTTGATCAGCATCAATAGCCGAGTCGATCTAGCCATGTCCGTCTGTCTGTCTGTCCGTCTATCCGTCCGTCTCGTCCGTCCGTATGTCCGTATGTATGAACGAAAGGATATCAGAACCTATAAGAGCTAGAGACTTGAAATTTTAGCTGTGGGGCCTCCTAATGCCCGAGCAGATCGAGTTTGTTCGATAACTTGTCCCGTTTCCAAGTAATCGATAAAAATCGATATCGAAATCTTGTTTTTTGAGCAAATTGGGTAAATAATAAGAGCTAGAGTCACCAAACTTGATATACCCATCATTCCATCATTTCATTTTGTACCCATCACCACCTCCCCATTCCATCATTTCATTTTGTACCCATCACCACCTCCCCGCTACCACCACAAAGCTATAAATCAAGTAAATAAACCAATTTTCATATGCTGCCCACCAATATAAGCCACAATTTAAATGCAATTGTGAGAATACACGAATATTTTAAAGTACAATCAGATCTTTTGATGAAAATTACATCAAGATCGGGTAAGAAACCCACCACGTGTTTGCGGCAGCTAGCGCAATTGCAAGAATTTCTGTATACACACGTTCATGCGCGTCTGCTTTGAATTCTATCAACAGCATTGCAATTGCGATTATATTGTTTTCTGTGCTGTTATTTTGATTGGTTTTTTTCTCATTAAAGCTTAGTTATTGGTGTGGCCCTTGAGTAGAGGCAGCGGCAAGTGGTGCGGTTAGTTGCGAGCTCGAACCCTGCCAAGGGAACAATTTTTATTTGGTGTTTTGGTGAAGAGGGTTCAGGGTATCCCCTAGTCGGGAGCTCCCGACTATAACCTCTTACTTGTTTTTTATTCGATCTAATCGAGCCCAGCCAACCGTCCGTGGAAACGCGATTAGAAATCAATCTACTGGGTTGATCGACCAGAACGGATCTGCCAGTTCGCAAGTAGCATTCAAATTGGAAAATTGCTGTTTTGAATAGCGGACGCAGCGGATTGTCAAATTGTAGTTACAGTGACGAAGACAATACTGCAGCCTTACCGCAACAAGACTCCTTCTGCGGGGCCTGTCACGACCCTTAAGGCCTACCGACTTATGTCTATTTAATAAAAACTTAAATGACCCAAATTAATTAAAATTAATAGTTTATATTCTAATTTTTTTTTTTTTACTGTGGGGAAAAAAGCTAAGTCGTATTTCTGCAAGGGTATTTCAACGTCGGCGTTTCGAAGAATTCTAAGAAAAGACCAATTGAAAATGTTCAATTTTTGCGACTTGCTACTTATGCGCACGCACACTCTTTCGAGTAGGCAGTTGTGCAATATTATTAAAGGTTTTGGCCAGTTCATGTGAAAAATTGCTATTATCCATGCTTGTTGCTGGTAAGGGTACCTGAACGTTGGCATGAGTGCATGATATCTTTTTGGGCCTGCCAAGCACTCACACTTACACACTTTTCTATATGGATTGAAGCATTTATGCGTTTGTGTGCCTGTTGGTTGCTTGCCTGTCCGATGCAAATTTGACAAGATTTGAAGTTTTTGGGATTTCTGAATCTCGAGCTCTACACACATATCTAACGCCCCTGTCTAACGCCCCAAATTGATGGACAGAATAATTCCTGATTATTTGATACGTTCGACCGTTATCTTGCCGTGTTAACTTAATTAGCTTGCAAAATAAAGGATGCCGGGTTAACTACTAACGTCGAAAAAATCAAGTTTTGTCTAAAAGAAGTTAATTATCTTGATCATGTAGTTGGTCAGGGTATTATTCGAATAAGTGCTGATAAAATAGTTGACTAACTAACATAAATTGCTGAGTACTCAGCGCCTCGCTCGCTTAAACAATTGCATCGCTTCCTCGGCATGACTGGGTGGTACCACAAGTTCATTCGAAATTTCGTTATAGTTTCGCCATTGACTGATGCCTTGAAGACTCGAAAAAAGTTTGAATGATCAGAAGCGGCAGAGCAAGCTTTCCAGGCGCTTAAAACTGAAATGTGTAAAGCCCCTGTGTTGCATGCACCGAGTTTTAAGGCTCCCTATTTGATATATTGTGATGCAAGTCACACTGGCGTTAGTGGTGTTCTCGTCCAAATGAACGATGCAGGTGACGAGTTCCCCTTAGCACTTATGTCCCGTAAGTTGAATAAGTGCCAAAGTAATTATTCAGCTATGGAGAAAAAATGGCTACCTGCACATTTAAGTATCCGCTAGCTAGGTTACGTGGAAGGCCATCCATTTACTGTCATTACTGACCACTCATCCTTTTAATGGCTCATGAGGAAAGTGGATCTGAGTAGTCGTAAATCTCGATGGGCTCTCAAGCTCCAAAGATATACATGCTCCTACAACATAGTAAGGGCATTAAAAATACTGTACCAGATGCTTTATCCCGTACTCATACGGACGATTTATCGGCTCTAGATGTGGATAAACTTATTGATATGCACTCTTCATATTATAAATCCCTGGATTATGAGTTTTAGAAGTCTAAAGTTTTGCATCATCAGACTTAAATGCCAGATGTCAACGTTCTCGACAGCTTTATTTATTGAGCCTCCGAGCATACCTCGGGAGACAGAGTTGCCGATGACATGCTTGGGTAATTATAGATACCCAAATAGTTGGTTCCCAATGCCTATAAATTGACCACGATGATCCCTTAGCGTCGCATTGTGGGATAAATAAGAAACTATTTACTGTCCAAAATATGTTTCGAAAGTCAAAGAGTATATCAATAAATGTGAAATTTGCAAAGCGACTAAACATCCGAATTGTGTTCTAAGACCTCCTATGGGAAAAAGTGGAGAGACTCAGCGCTTCTTTCAATAATTATATGTTGATTATCTTGAACCGTATCCCCGTTCTTAGGCTGGTCATATTGGCATATTTATTGTACTCGATCATTTTACAAAATTTCCTTTTACGCAAACTGACCGAGGATGACCTTTTTGAAACAAGAGTTAGTTTACAACAAAGCAACTTCTCTCAGGGTTTTAATGGTAAACTAGTTCCTACTTTTATCAAGGCTAGAATAACTCGTAAGCTTGGTACTAGTTACTATGAGTTGGAAAAACTGTAAGGGCAGTTCGTGGGAAAGTACCATGCGAAAGACATTAAACATTAACCGCATGGTACAAAATAATCGCTCCACTCGCGAATCGCTCTTTGGTGGTTTCTAGAAAAAAAACCCAAAAGTCCGATCTCAGCGGATATATTTGTAGTGGCGTTTGTAGCAAGAAAAATTAATTTAAATTTAAATAAACAGCCAAAAGTAGGCAATGTAAATTTAGTTAAGGTCTTTAGCTGTAAATAGCCTTCCCTACGGCGACCGGAGCTCAGATCTTGCTATTACATTCTGTCCGCCGTGGAAAAGGGTTGACTCAAAGAAAGTTCGAAGTGCGCCAATTTACAATCGCGTTTAACCTCGGAAGAAAAGTAATTTGTGATCTGAAGTGAATTTTAATAAGGGTGATTAAAGAAAAAGAAATAAGTGCGCGTAGAGCTGAGCGAATTTGCCAGCCGCCAGTTGGCCGCAACAATTAATAAGAAAACAAAACTCAGAAAGTGTCAGACCCAATCAGGGGTAAGCTAAATTTTTGCTAGATCGCTTTTTCTTTCGACCAAAGACTAAATATCACTTTTGTCTCCACCTGTCTATTGCAGGTGCGGCGTGTTACTCCAATGAATTAATATAAGAATGGTATTCTCTCGGCTTAGTGCAATTAGCAGCAGCACAAATTTCTTCTTCGACTGCCCAAAAATCGAAAAATGGAAAACCAAAAACATATTAAAAGTATGCAGAACACCTATATTACTCCTCATTAATTCGCCTTGACGCTAGTAGCTAAATCAGCTCAATCCAGTTTTATTACATTCCGTCGAATTTCGTACATTCTCTCTTGCCTGCTCGAAAATGGGAGTTCGAAAGTGGAGTAAGGAAGCGACGATCGCCGTCGTCGAAACTTCAAAAGTCAGTTGGAAATCGCTCGCTGGTGGCCGACGTCGACAAATCAGCTGCACTTATCTTTATCGCTCAATAATTTTCGCAACATAAAAGCGAACCGGAATTTTTTGTTTTTAATTTAATAAGTGTTAGTTTTTTCGGATGAAATGAATAATAGCTTATCTATCCAAAAAAAAAGTGAAAAATGTTATAATCTTTATTGTGATCGCCATTGGCGTAGTAAAGTCGAATTACGGGCATTATTTTAATATTCCGGTACTTATGTGTTTTTTTTGCTCGACAAAAGAACCGTGTGGTAAAATTTTAATACTTTTCTTTTTTCTTTAAATCGTTTGGATTTTTCGCCTAGCCCTACATATTCGTTCCATTAGCCTATATTTTTTAAAATCCTTCTCTCCTTCCATGCTCAAAACTTTTATCGCTATATAGCCGGTGAGACCCAAATTTCTAAGTAGTTCAATCCGCAACGAAAGAAGAGAAAGAGAGAGAATGCAAAGTTTTGTCTATCGAGGTACTATAAGACTCTTCTTAATAATAATAGATTGACAACATGAGTTTTTTTTTAACGACTTTTTGCGTGTATCGCCCTGAGACAATCCAGCCAACAAGAGTCTTTTGCAGAATAGGCGATTCGGACCTTGTTTGATCTGCCCGATAGAGAGAAGTTCAAAGAACGTCTCAGCTCCGAGGAGCATGTCGATTTTCTGTTGCTTGTTAAAATATGAATTAGCCCATTGCAGGCTTTCAGGGATTTTTCCAATCACTGACACTGAACACTGAACCCGAAATGGTCTTCAATATCCACAGATCTATCGAGACCTCCCCGCAATTGACTCGCGACTATATCGCCACTTCTAATTTAGACGCAAACGAGTGCTGAAGCTAGGATTACATTGTCAGATACATTCGCATGCATAGCATGTGAGATCGATGGTTGATCCTGTGCGGAGTCAGTGTGTTATGAGAACGACTGCATACTCTGCACTTGTTTGACTAACATCGGACAACAGTGTGTTTCTTTCAAAGGCAATTGATGCATAAAGGAGCCACCTTATCGAAGTGATGTACTGATAATGTGGCATATGCTGAGCAATTCAGTATCGAATGACCTACAGAAATGCAACATAAACATTTGGGGGTCACCTGATCACCTGACTTAGAGCCATCGGTTTAAACTTTATCTGATTCTTCAGCAAAAAGGTGTTGATACCTACGATTCAAGGCTGTTTCGCAATCACTCCATAATGGAACGATTGCATAATCGAGTTGATCCTCCCATTTTCGTTTAGTCATTGGGCTAACTAAGTTCATAACGGGGTGATTGCGTTTTTCTCGTGACCTATTGAAAGGAGCGAGCTATATATGGAGAAGACAGTATCATGGATCTCAATGATGAAGCAGAAGGCTGCGCTATTTTTGGCAGGCTAAAGAGAGCCGAAATATTCTCGTTGATTGTTAGACATTCATTGTCGTATACTATCTTAAGGCTGCCCAATGCTTTCAAGTAAGTGTCCTCGGTGACTTCGAATGTTCTAACAGTGCCTTGAGCTTCACCGGACAGACAGGAGATCAGATAATTGAATTTCTCTTTACTCGGAATCGCATGATCGTTAATAAAATAAAATTTTCCATTAAACTTGGAAAGTGACAGATGCGGAAGACGTACGTGTGGAGCAGCAACGGGAATACCCGCGTTGCAGCACTTAGCGACATTATAACGGACCTTAATCGAACTTTTGTCGTTATACAGAGTTTCTGCATTGGAAAAATCAAAAGTAGAGTTTAGATCTTGTTATAAAAAAAAAACAAGTAATAGGTTCCAGTCGGGAGCTCCCGACTAGGGGATACCCTGAACCCTCTTCACCAAAACACAAAATGCAGCTCGCGCTACTCGCTCGTTTGCTTAAGTGGTAATAAAGAAAAATTATAATAAAAAAAAAATTGTTCTCTTGGCAGGGCTCGAACTCGCAACTAACCGCACCACTTGCCGCCACCACTACTCAAGAGCCAAACCAATAATTGAGTCTTAATGAGAAAAAACAATTAAAATAGCAGCATAGAAAACAATACAGTCGCAATTACAATTCTGTTGACAGATTTCAAAGCAGACGCGCATGAATTTGTGTGTGTACATGTACACAGAAATTCTTGGAATTTGCGCTAGCTGCTGGTAACACGTGCCCAAATAACTTTTGTGTTTCTTAACCGATCTTAATGAAATTTCCGACACTACATCTTATTGTAGGATAGAATATAGAATATTTGTATATTCTCAATTGTATTATCAATTGCATTAATTGTGGCTTAAATTAGTGGGCAATACAAGTTGGTTTATTAACTTGATTTATAGCTTTGTGGGGGTAAAGGGGAGTGGCGATAGCTATAAAAGAAAGACACTTGATATATACATTCAATTCTAGAAGCTACATGTCAAGTTTGGCGGCTCTAGCTCTTATTATTTACCAAAATTGCGCAAAAAACTTGATTTCGATATTGATTTTTATCGATTACTTGGAAACTGGGAAAGTTATCGAATATCGGTAACAAACTGCGCGGGGACTAGGAGGACCTGCAGCTAAAATTTCAAGTCTCTAGCTCTTATAGGTTCTGAGATTCTTGCGTTCATACATACGGACATACGGACAGACGGACGGACAGACGGACGGACAGAAAGACGAATATGGCTATATCGACTCAGCTGTTGATGCTGATCAAGAATATATATTCTTTATGGGGTCGGAGATGCTTCCTTCTGCCTGATACATACATTTGCACCCATACGCACCCACATTAACACGTCCAACACCTGCACCCAGGAGTGAGGGCTAAAGCAACTGCTGAGTGTCAACTAAAATTACCATGTGCTAATAAGTCTATGAGTTAAGCAAGTCAACTACAGTAGTAGTATCCACGGATTCAATCGTCCACCAAACAAACCCACGCTAGCCACCGAAAATGGTCTCATAACCCACAAAAATAAAAAAAAAAAAAAATGAAAATACTAATAATAATTTACCTAACTTATTAAATAAAATTGGCTACAAATGCCTTAAATGCTATAGTAACTCACAAAAAACAAAAAAAAAAAAAACAATTATAATAGCAAAAATAATTACGTTCCAAAGTGCAAAACAAATAATGTTGTAATTTTTTTTGGTGAACAATGGTCCAGAAATATCTGCTACGACCTAATCGCCCGTGTTTTTAAGTTACACTTTTGTTTAGTCTTATTTTTCTCGTTTAATAACCAGCCAAGTGAAAAGAGAACAAGAGTAAAGGCTTGTTGTATTGAATTAAACCCATAAAAGAAAACAAAAAAAAAGATCCAAAACAAAGCAAACGAAATGAGAATATGTGCATTATCAAAAATTTAACCCTAACTTGATTATGGAATCTCTAATTTAGCCGCAGCAATCCTGGAGAAAGATCTTTCGCCGATGGAGACAAAGAAAATTGTAAGTGATATATCTCATGTTAACACACGTATCTTCTTTTTGGTCACTGGCAAACCACAGCCAAACCACGGCCGGAACCTCGTCGTTCAGTTCAGGCTATAAATGTCGAACCAGAATGCGAAGTAGCAGAAAGCGAAAATTATATTTCAGCGGTCAACTTGACATGTTGGAATTGCAATAAAAGCGGTCATGTGTATCAAAATTGCGAGGCCGATCGACATAAAAGCCATCCTGTTCTCGTTGCAACGAAAACGAGTGGCTTCGAAAGCGACCAATTCCGATTAGAAGGAAATATGCCAGACGCTCTAACTATACCAGACTTCACGTGTACCGGAATTACACTTGCAAGAATGCCTAGCATATCCAATTCATCCAATCGAATGCATGAATAACAAAAGAACTTCACGTTCTGCATTGCGAATAAAACAGTACTACAAGAACCGCCAACTCGAGCAAAAGACTTTAATATCTGCGATCGACGCGTCTCATATTCGACCATATGCAGATGTAATGATCTTAGGCCGATCAATTTCAGGCTCACTAGATACAGGTGCATCTATAAGTTGTATAGGTGGCGATTTCGCCAAAGACGTAATAAGAGATAACGTGCCCCATAAGACTATTAATTCCACTGTGCGTACTGCCGATGGCAAAGCACAAAGTATTGTTGGAAAAATACGGGCTGAAGTGCAGTACAATGGAAAAAAGAAGCACATAATGTTTTATATTGTCCCTTCATTGAACCAGTCTCTGTATTTAGGCATTGATTTTTGGACAGAATTTCAACTCTTGCCCTGACAAATTCTTAGGCAAGATCAGGTGGCCCGGGTTGCAGAAATAGACGCTGACGACTACCGACCGTTGTCGAATGCCCAATGCGTTCAGCTGGATGAAACCATCCAATACAGTGTCACCCGCGATCGAGAAAATTATGTTTGAGGTATTAGATCGCAAGCTGTCGCTAGGAGTTATTGAAGAATCGGAAAACGCCTAGTCATCACCGGTAGTGCTAGTGCGCAAGCCTGCCAAGGTGCGGCTTTGTTTAGATAGCCGAAAAGTTAACGAGCTCACTCGAAAGGACGGATGCCAATAATCGATGGCATCCTTAGCCGCCTACCGAAAGCTGAGTATATTAACAGTATAGATTTGAAAGATGCCTCACGTGATAAGACCGCCTTTATTGTCCCAGGTAGAGCACTTTATCAGTTTACGGTAATGCCGTTTGGTCTTACAAATGCTCCCTCAACAATGTCCAAGTTGATAAATAAGTTGACAGAATAATTCCTGTTGTTTAAAAAAACGAAGTCCTTTATCTACTTAGATGACCTTTTAATAATATCCGAACCCATACGCCACGTATGGGTGCTTAAAGAGATCGCCTCAAGCTTAACCAAAGCTGGTTTGACCATAAACGTTCAGAAAAGCAAGTTTTGTGTTAAAGAAGTTCATTATTTAGGTCATGTGGTCCGCCACGGGACGATCACTATGGATGCGGACAAGATAACCGCTATTTCAACTTATCCCGCTCCTCAGTCCGTTAAGCAGCTTAGTCGATTTTTAGGTATGACTGGATGGTATCAAAAATTCATTCATTACTTTGCCGATATAGCTACTCCTTTAACCGATCTGCTCAAACAAAAGCGTAAGTTTGAGCGGCCGCATGCAGCCGAGCCGGCTTTTCAAGCGCTGAAAGCGAAAATGTGCAAAACTCCTGTCCTTCACACACCTAACTTTAATTTACCATTTTATATAGATTGCGATGCCAGCCACACCGGTGTTGGTGGTGTCCTCATGCAAATTAATGACGAAGGTGATGAGGTTCCCATTTATTATATGTCTCGCAAGCTCAATCCGTGCCAAAGGAATTACTCTGTCACTGAGAAAGAGTGCTTGGCTGCAATACTAAGTATCCAGAAATTTTGACCTTATATGGAAGGGCATACTTTCACCGTGATTACAGATCATGCGTCGCTGAAGTGGCTTATGGCGCAGACTGACCTCAGTAGTCGATTAGCCAGATGAGCTTTAAAGTTGCACATTTTCCATCCAGCATCGCAAATGCAATAAAAACATTGTTCTAGATGCATTTTCCAGAACCCATCCTGACGACCTGTCAAGACTAGAAATGTATCAAGCAGTAGATCTACAGTCGTCTAATTTTCAAACTCAGGCTTATCAAGATTTGAAGGCTCAAGTTGAAGGCAGCCAAGCTCGAATGCCCGATGTCAAAGTTCTTGATGGGTTGGTCTACCGACGAACCGAACATGCAACTATAGACAAAATAGCAGATGATTGTGCTTGGAAATTATGGCTCCCACGAGAACTAGTTCCAATAACATTAAAAAGGTCCCATGACGACCCTTTATCCCTCGCATGGCGGTATTAACAAAACACTTGAAAGAATTCGCCGCTATTTTTACTGGCCAAATTTTGTATCTGATGTACGAGAATATGTCAACCAATGCGCGATTTGCAAAAGCACCAAAAATCCCAATAAAGTGCTTAGACCAAAGTTGGCGAAAACCGGCGAAAGTTACCGTTTCTTTTAGAAACTATACATTGATTACTTGGGTCCCTACCCAAGGTCCAAGTCCGGACACATAGGTATATTTATAGTAGTTGACCATTTTACAAAGTTTCCATTTTTTAAAGCAGTTAAAAAGTTCAGTGTTAACGCAATCATGCAGTTCTTGGAAGAGGACTTAATTCACTGCTTCGGGGTAACAGAGACCATAGTATCCGATAATGGTGTACAGTTCAAGTCACATACGTTTAACAATTTGTTGTTAAAGTATGGTATACATCAGTCATATACAGCGGCGTATGCTCCGCAAGCAAATGCCTCAGAGCGTGTGAATCGGTCGGTGATTTCTGCGATTAAAGCTTATATTAGTGGTAGTCAGTCAACCTGGGATGAGAATTTCAGCAAGATATTCTGTTCGTTACGATCCAGTTTGCACACCGCCCTTATCGATTAGCTTTTGGTCAGCATATGATATCTAATGGCTCTACATATAGGCTGTTACGAGCCTAGAATTTGTTAGAAGACCGTTCTGTTTGTTTTAACAGGGACGACTCTTTTGATCTTATGAGAAATCTTTCCGCCAAAATCATGCGACATCAGCATGCGCACAACGAAGTCGAGAGGTGACCTTTGCAGTGAATCAGGAAGTTTTCCGCCAGAATTTCCAGCAGAGCAGGTTTTCTAAAGGATTTAATGCTAAATTAGCTCCCACTTTTGTAAAAGCCCGAATCAGGCGTAAGTTAGGAAACAGTTATTACGAACTAGAAGACCTTCAGGGCAAACTAATAGGAAAATATCACGCAAAGGATATAAAACAATAGTTCCAAGCGCTGATACCGCTTGTTGTTACCACAAGCGTAATTTTGGCCGGAGGGACTTGTAGTGGCGCTTGTCACTTGAATTTCCGCTATGCCTAAAATTAGGTCATGCCTTTCGTCAACCCTTCGTTTTAGTTTTAGTAGTAGAATTCACCCAATCGAATCAATAAGCGTATGATCATATAATATTTTTTCAGTGTAAACTTAAAATAAAAAAAAAAAATAAAATAAAATAAAACAAACTAGGGAAAAGACCCTGATAAAGCGAACATAAAAGGTTATGTTTGTATTCCTTTCCGTCTTATATGGTTGTATTTACTCTAGCAGTAGCCCTCTAGCGTTCAAGAATATATTAAAATGCATCAGTGGCCTCATATATTCGATCCAATAAGAAATGCAAGCCTAAATGCCACGCACCTCCGGCTTAATAGATTCCATACATAACCACGTTCCTTTCTGAAGTAACCTCCGAGTCGAACAGACGAACCAGCTAAGGAGAATAAAAGTATTTGGTCGCTAAAAATGTTTCTAGGCAGTACCAGAAAAAAACTATTATTTTTATCTCAACAAAGTTAGAAGAAGTAAAAAAAATCCCGAGTCACAATAAGACTGCGGAAAAATATTTAAATACAGTGCCAGTCCTTCCACGGATCTGGCACTAAGCATAGGTCAATTTGAGTGCTTGTGCACCCACCTTACGGTGCCTAGCGGAGTACCTACGCACCCATATTAACACGTCCAACACCTGCACCCAGGAGTGAGGGCTAAAGCAACTGCTGAGTGTCAACTTAAATTACCATGTGCTAATAAGTCTATGAGTTAAGCAAGTCAACTACAGTAGTAGTATCCACGAATTCAATCGTCCACCAAACAAACCCACGCTAGCCACCGAAAATGGTCTCATAACCCAGAAAAATAAAAAAAAAAATAAATTAAAATACTAATAATAATTTACCTAACTTATTAAATAAAATTGGCTACAAATGCCTTAAATGCTATAGTAACTCACAAAAAAAAAAAAAAAAAAACAATTATAATAGCTAAAATAATTACGTTCCAAAGTGCAAAACAAATAATGTTGTAATCTTTTTGGTGAACAATGGTCCAGAAATACGTGCTACGACCTAATCGCCCGTGTTTTTAAGTTACACTTTTGTTTAGTCTTATTTTTCTCGTTTAATAACCAGCCAAGTGAAAAGAGAACAAGAGTAAAGGCTTGTTGTATTGAATTAAACCCATAAAAGAAAACAAAAAAAAAGATCCAAAACAAAGCAAACGAAATGAGAACATGTGCATTATCAAAAATTTAACCCTAACATGATTATGGAATCTCTAATTTAGCCGCTGCAATCCCGGAGAAAGATCTTTCGCCGATGGAGACAAAGAAAATTGTAAGTGATATATCTCATATTAACACACCTATCTTCTTTTTGGTCACTGCCCAAATGGGTTTAATCTTTGATAAAAACACATAACCAATCGTTTTTTAAATAACTGCTTCAAGCTTCGGCAGCAACAGAAAAGATCTCAATCGTCTGAGTGAGCAAGTTTTGTTCTTTTTTTTTCTTTTTCTCTCTTGCCCTCTTCTTCGCTTATAAGTAGTAGTTATTTGTAGAAAAAAACATATATTGTACAGATAAAAGTCGTTGGTCATAAAATAACCGCAGATTTCATTGTTTACAGTATGAAGGGGCTGATCGATTAGCTTCAGCTTACACATATGTTCTAACAAAAGAACATAAATACAAGAATAAAACTACAGTCGAGGTCCGAATAATGCGTACACTAAATACTTCCCATAAGAATTTAGTATAAGTCCATTACATATTATATGATATGAAGTACACGTTAAATCAGTTATAAAAGAAAAAGGAAAAAAAAAAAAAATATATATATATATATATGTATGTATATATATATAAAATAATATAATGAATATAAAAATATAGTTCTATTATATAGTAATTTTCAGTAGTGAATCTTTTGAATTCCCTTAGTATTATTTCATTTTTTTAGTATGAGCTATCATGTTCCGAAATAAAATGTTTATAATGAATCTTGAATAAGATCCCGTTTTAATCTGGAAATCATGTCGCACCGAAGTACGCCGTCACTAAAACAATAACGCCATAGTGTGTCGCAGGGGTCACTACTAATCGTAAGATAGGCGATAGCCTGGTGACCATGGTAGGGTGGGGCATACGGCCACGGTATCCCAACATGGGGTGGCCATAACACCACTATGGACGCTTGAGAAAGGTATACATTTCTAAATCTCTTTCTTCTCCTCTCTTACCCTTCCCCTGCCCCGACTCGAGGTTAGTCATTCGGCTTCCCAAATATTCTCCCTTCAAAACAGTACGCGAGTAACTACTTTGAATAATTAAAAGAACGTGCGAGAAGCACAGTGGTAAAAGTTTCACTATGTTCCCTATATTTATACAAGGTCTTATTTACATCGGACTACTATATTATATAGCTTCCATAGGAACGGTCCGTCGAAAATTAAGTTGTATGAAAAACGTTTTGTTTTTCAAGACTATTTACTATTTACTATTCTATTTACTATTTACCTGTGCTTCTTAGATTCGGGCAAAGCACTGAACATTATGAAAAGGTTGGGTCTGCAAGGGTATTTAATCTTAGTCCAAGCAAGGAGCAAGATTATGTAGCCTAATCGTGGCTGCTCACTGCTACTCGTAGATGTAGCGGCATGGCGGGCGAGGTTTTCTGGTTTCGTGCTCATTCGGTGAGGTGGGGGGGTTGTTGCCAGCCTAGATCTACAGACGCACACACATTTAAAATAAGACTTCTTGCTGCTACTGGGAGCTAAACTCCACGAAAACAATTAAACTACCGAGAACAGGTAATAATGGACGACAAACACACTTGCTGATTATTAACGGCGAGGTCTCAGATGTTGTTCGACACTCGCGTTCTCTACCCTACCCAACCATGATCTTCGTGCGCATAATTAGCGAAGGTCCCAAAAAAATCTTCTTCTTCTTCCTTATGTCACCACATCTTCAGGATCAACCAATTAAATAAGCAATGCTCGTTTAATTCATAATACAATTTCACAATTTATTGGTATTTAAATGTTTAAACTTGATTTGACGGACTTTCTTTAATTAGCATAAGTAGATACTACAAACTGGAACATTGAGATTACTTTTACTTATTTTTACTACGTTTTTTTTTTCTTGCGTTTTCTATAAAAATACGTGACGTTAGATAATATCTAATGTGGTTTTTTGCTATTCATACAAAGCGTGATTTCATTGCCACAGTGCAAATCGGTGGTCTAAATTGAGGTGGACATGTTTTATGGTCTACGTCTGTGCTTTTCATTAACTTTTAGGCGTGCGCATTCCTCAACAGCGCGACAGCTGGTCGGATGCTCACTAACGGAATGTTGTTGGTTGTTGTGGGTTGTTGGTGTTAGAAGAAAGGGCAAAAATTTTGTTTTCATAGTTTTGTTTCTGATTAACGTTAAAATTTTGTTTTGGTTTTTTTTGTTTCTGATTTACGTTAAAATTTTTCCAGGGGGGGGCCATCGGGATAATTCGGTTTGAAGGGGTAAAATATTTGAGCAAGCTCCAAATTGTTGTGAGATTACTTATAGCATTTACATATGCTGGCATATATGGCTGTGTATATACGCATTAAAACTTGTATATGTCCAGTGCATGTCCTTACATATGTACAACGATAAGGCCCAAGTTAGATATATGTATATGTATGTACGCTTGTGCAGATGCATACGCTCATACTTATATTTTTGCCTACAAATTTGGCAGTAAGCTACTGCGAAATGAAAAAAAAAAACACAAAAAACAATACAACAATTGTAGCACTTACATATTCCTCTCCTCGTAAAATGGCCTTCCCACGGTGTAAATATGTTGGGTTATTTGTATTTTGTATTTTGGTGAGGCTTCGCTTTAGCGATCTGTTTTATTTGATTAGACACAATCGCGAGCAGACGTCAGTTGCTAATCAATAGTGCTCTTATCAGTTCTTTTTCCATCTTCGCTTTGATCTTCTCTTTTGTACCCACACTACGTAACGACCAGCAAGGTACCATGAGTGGCTCGGGGCCCCCAAATCTGGGGCACAATCGGTTCAGTCTTCTGACCGATGGCACAGCAACACACTTTTCCACCCATAGAACGTTTTCACATATAGTCGCTACTACCTACACCCTCTTTGCAAAAGGAAGGTCCTGGCTGATCTTCAAGGTAGTGACCATTTCCCAATAGAGTCTCAATTGCTACAAGTCAATTTCGAAAAAAACAATTTCTGTCCAAAATACAAAACTGAATCAGCAAATTGGGAGCTGTTTAGTAACATTTATGAAAAACACCCTCCAATTTCGATCAATGCAGACATCCAACGCCAAGTCGCCCAAACAACAAAAACTATCCGATCTGCCGCCAATATTACAATACCACAGACCAAACAACATACATTTAAAACAAGTAAGACGTTCTAGTCGGGAGCTCCCGACTAGGGGATACCCTGAACCCAACCCCAAAGTCAAGTTTGGTGACTCTAGCTCTTATTATTTACCAAAATTGCTCAAAAAACAGGATTTCGATATCGATTTTTATCGAATACTTCGAAACGGAGCCCGAATATCGATTATCGAATATCGGAAACAAACTCGATCTGCGCGGGCACTAGGAGGACCAACAGTTAAAATTTCAGCCTCTAGCTCTTATAGGTTCTGCGATCCTTGCGTTCATACATACGGACGGACGGACAGACGGACATGGCAAGATCGACTAGGCTATTGATGCTGATCAAGAATATATATACTTTCTGGGGTCGGAGATGCCTCCTTCTGCCTGTAACATACATTTGCACAAATACATAATACTTTTTTACCCATTTTCAATGGGTTCAGGGTATAAAAAAGAAAATTGTAAGTGATATATCTCATTTTAACACACCTATCTTCTTTTTGGTCACTGCCCAAATGGGTTTAATCTTTGATAAAAACACATAACCAATCGTTTTTTAAATAACTGCTCTTCAAGCTCCGGCAGCAACAGATAAGATCTCAATCGTCTGAGTGAGCAAGTTTTGTTCTTTTTTTTTCTTTTTCTCTCTTGCCCTCTTCTTCGCTTATAAGTAGTAGTTATTTGTAGAAAAAAATATATATTGTACAGATAAAAGTCCTTAGACCTTAGGCGTGCGCATTCCTCAACAGCGCGACAGCTGGTCGGATGCTCACTAACGGAATGTTGTTGGTTGTTGTGGGTTGTTGGTGTTAGAAGAAAGGGTAAAAATTTTGTTTTCATAGTTTTGTTTCTGATTAACGGTAAAATTTTGTTTTGGTTTTTTTTGTTTCTGATTTACGTTAAAATTTTTCCAGGGGGGGGGGCCATCGGGATAATTCGGTTTGAAGGGGTAAAATATTTGAGCAAGCTCCAAATTGTTGTGAGATTACTTATAGCATTTACATATGCTGGCATATATGGCTGTGTATATACGCATTAAAACTTGTATATGTCCAGTGCATGTCCTTACATATGTACAACGATAAGGCCCAAGTTAGATATATGTATATGTATGTACGCTTGTGCAGATGCATACGCTCATACTTATATTTTTGCCTACAAATTTGGCAGTAAGCTACTGCGAAATGAAAAAAAAAACACAAAAAACAATACAACAATTGTAGCACTTACATATTCCTCTCCTCGTAAAATGGCCTTCCCACGGTGTAAATATGTTGGGTTATTTGTATTTTGTATTTTGGTGAGGCTTCGCTTTAGCGATCTGTTTTATTTGATTAGACACAATCGCGAGCAGACGTCAGTTGCTAATCAATAGTGCTCTTATCAGTTCTTTTTCCATGTTCGCTTTGATCTTCTCTTTTGTACCCACACTACGTAACGACCAGCAAGGTACCATGAGTGGCCCGGGGCCCCCAAATCTGGGGCACAATCGGTTCAGTCTTCTGACTCGAATACGGCTTTACAGAACTTGTACACGTAACTGCGCTACAAAAAGCCTGGGGTAAAACACCCGGTCATGGATTAATGAAGGATTTATGCCTTCCCAACATCCCCAATAAGGTGCATTCTAGCGAAACTTCGTCTGCCGTCTATCGAGGACAAAATTACAGAAACGACAACAAAACTTATACCAAAGCTTTTCTGCTCTCTAACCCAACAATTGTCCGGATTCGGGACTCACTTACAAAACCCCTGTAAAACTCCACATTTTTTGGGTACCGAGTCACATAGGTATTATAGGAAACGAGCTAGCCGATACTGCAGCTAAATCCATGTCGAAGTATCCCACCTTCACGGTAATTCTATCCGCTGAAAAAGACATGCAAAATGTTATGTTTGAGCTGGTCATCTTTTCAGCACAGGTATAAGGAGGTCAATCCACATCTGGATAAATTGCGCTTCCCCGTCAACTTTTCTCGATCGAAATGTGCAATCTTCGTTTTCCTCCGGATCGGCCATAGCAGCATCACCCACGCCCACCTGCTGACTGAAGACTGCAACCCTTATTGCCCGTTATGTGGTCATGAGCAATGGACCACCCACATTCTAAATACCTGCCGAAAACTGGAAAAGATAAGGAGAACCCACTTCCCTAACTCACTACCATCGACCTACCTATCCTTAGTCTCACCCTCTAACATAGATTAGATTTACAACTTTATAAAAGAATGCAACTTAACCAGTCAAATTTAAAAGAAATTATTTTGAAGTAGAGCTGAAGGCCTGGACGCTAGCGCTCTTTTGTTGTAATTAACTATAGTATTATTTATAATATGAATGTATTTTAGTTAATCTTAATAATAAATAAAAACGAGAAAGATGTGCTATCTTCGGCACACCGAAGATTTAATACCCTTGCAGACCCAACCTTTTCAAAATGCTCATAGTGCTTTGCCCGTATCTAATAAGCACAGGGAAAATAGTTAATGCCGAGTATGATTAAGATATCTTGAAAAACAAAACAGGTTTCCATACAACAACTTAATTTTCGACCGATCGTTCCTATGGCAGCTATATGATATAGTAGCCCGATGTGAATAAGATTTTGAATAAGTGGAGGGAGCATAGTAAAACTAATAAATTCCGAGTTTGGTCAAGATATATTGAAAAACAAAAAAAATTCCAAACAACAGCAAAATTTTCGACCGATCGTTCCTATGGCAGCTATATGATATAGTTGTCCGATCATAATAGGATTTTGCATATATATGGGGAGCGTAGTAAAACTAATAAATACCGAGTTTGATCAAGATATCTTGGAACACATAACAATTTTCCATACAAAAACTTAATTTTCGACCGATCTTTCCTATGGCAGCTATATGATATAGTTGTCCGATCTTAATAGGATTTTGCATATATATGGGGAGCGTAGTAAAACTAATAAATACCGAGTTTGATCAAGATATCTTGAAAAACATAAAAATTTTCCATACAAAAACTAAATTTTCGACCGATCTTTCCTATGGCAGCTATATGATATAGTTGTCCGATCTTAATAGGATTTTGCATATATATGGGGAGCGTAGTAAAACTAATAAATACCGAGTTTGATCAAGATATCTTGGAACACATAACAATTTTTCATACAAAAACTTAATTTTCGACCGATCTTTCCTATGGCAGCTATATGATATAGTTGTCCGATCTTAATAGGATTTTGCATATATATGGGGAGCGTAGTAAAACTAATAAATACCGAGTTTGATCAAGATATCTTGGAACACATAACAATTTTCCATACAAAAACTTAATTTTCGACCGATCTTTCCTATGGCAGCTATATGATATAGTTGTCCGATCTTAATAGGATTTTGCATATATATGGGGAGCGTAGTAAAACTAATAAATACCGAGTTTGATCAAGATATCTTGAAAAACATATAAATTTTCCATACAAAAACTTAATTTTCGACCGATCGTTCCTATGGCAGCTATATGATATAGTTGCCTGATCTTAATAGAATTTAGCATATATATGGGGAGCTTAGTAAAACTAATAAGTACCGAGTTTGGTCAAGATATCTTGAAAAACATATAAATTTTCCATACAAAAACTTAATTTTCGACCGATCGTTCCTATGGCAGCTATATGATATAGTTGTCCGATCTTAATAGGATTTTGCATATATATGGGGAACGTAGTAAAACTAATAAATACCAAGTTTAGTCAAGATAACTTTATACACAAAAATGTTTTTCATACAAGAACCTACTTTTCGACCAATCGTTCCTATGGCAGCTATATGATATAGTGGTCCGATCCAGATGGTTTTGACATATGAACTGCGTGCAACAGAAAGAGGGAATTCTGCAAAGTTTCATAAAGATAGCTTTAAAACTGAAAGACTAGTTCGCATAGAAACAGACAGACGGACAGACGGACATGGCTATATCAACTCGGCTGTTGATACTAATCAAGAATATATATACTTTATGGGGTCGGAGATGTGTCCTTCTATGCGTTACACATTTCACGACAAAATTATAATACCCTCTGCAAGGGTATAAAAAAAAATATAACTTATCAAGCCAAACAAAGTTTAGTTTATAAAGATAGCCGCCTTGACCCAAAAAGAGTCTCCGGCGTGATGGTGGGACGTGGATTTAGCTGCAGTATCGGCTAGCTCGTTTCCTATAATACCTTTGTGACTCGGTACCCAAAAAATGTGGAGTTTTGCAGGGGTTTTTATAAGTGAGTCCCGAATCCGGACAATTGTTGGGTTAGAGTTGGAAATGTTGCTTATGGCATCGACAGTAGACAGACTGTCGGTGCAGATGATAAATATTCCAGATTTTTCTTGAGCGTATAGCTTTTTGAATGGCTATTGCTTCCGCCGAGAATATCGAGCAATACTCTGGGAGGCATCCAGTTGTTATACTTGGTTTTGCCATTTTATTCGACACCTGCAAACGCAGTGATATCGGCTCTCGGTCAGAAGACTGAACCGATTGTACCCTAGATTTGGCAGCCCCGGGCCACTCATGGTACCTTGCTGGTCGTTACGTATTGTGGGCACAAAAGAGAAAATCAAAGCGAAGATGGAATAAGAGCACGATTGATTAGCAACTGAGTGTTAGTCGGCGACTGAAGTTTTATTAGTTCTTTGTCGCGATTTGGCCCGTGTAGCGTTTAATAGTTTTCACTTTTTACGTGGGCTAGGTAAACTCGCGACTTGAATTTTGTTAGGCGATAAATTCTGACCACGTACTAGGCTCGAATGACCAGTTGAGCGGAAAAGCGGCAGCATGCAGCGGCAGCGCTGCTTTAATAGGCCGGGGAGAGCGTTTTTTGGGGAAGTTGGGTGAAGTTGCCTACGATCTAGGTGCATATCGCTGCAACTCATTATCCGAAGCTTGAAGAGCAACTCGGAAATACTCTTAAGAATGGCTGTCGGAACCAAAACAAGCTTACTGGTGCGGCTTGCGCCAGCAAAAGCTTTGTGGCTGTGAGAATGCGCACGCATGAAAAAATTGACAATTACGCTGTCGCGACGTTCAGCAGTATATCAACATGGGTCTGGGCAAAAGGTTGCGCACGTTCTTGTTATCATGTTGCCAATGCGCACATGCATACTTATATGCTGCATTAACCAGCAACAACAAATTATTTTCTTTGCTTATTTAGCGGCAATATAATCTTATAAGATCGCGACCATTACAAGGGATCAAAGGATATGTAATGCCCAGATGCTACCACTGAATTCATTACTGAGTATTCCAGGTTGTCCAAAAGATCATTTTTTTATATGAGATACTAATAGTTTCGTCAATTTACTGAACCTGGGATGTATTATCCTTTAATGGTTCACACATCACTGTTTATGTACTTAAAATACACTTTGACCTGGAACTGAATTGTTCTTGAATGGTCAACAACAACATTGTTTTATAGCGGATCTGTATTAGTGGACTAGCACCGACCTACGGTTACATCAGCCACGTACGTTAAAAATCTCGAACACGATTGTCCTTAAGCGAATTCACTCGCTCACTACAGATCGTACCGGCTGCGCCAATTTAATAGTCGCTTAATTTAGTTTAAAAAAATATAAAATAATTTTTTTTTGGAGCTGAACAAAACTACCGAAAGACTTACCATAAAACAGCTAGTATATTCACTTTGAAGTCCACAATATGACTCAATTATTATAATGTGGCTGTCGCTTATCAAACTTCGGCTGAAAGCTCAAATATAAACTTTCTCTAAGCAAAAGGTATCGATATAGCTTACTCTGTTTATTTGTTCATATCGCCTCAGCCTGCATTTGTGTGTGTGACATAATATCTGGCGGGTGTTTATCTTTGGATTGCCAGAATCGTTAAATGTAAGCTTATATTCCAAAGTGGTATATAAAGTAAGTTGATATATGAAAATTAAAATTAAAACCGTTTGATTATTATTATTTATTAGCCAATCCGTCTGGATTGTTACGTGGGTATGAGAAAACTAATTTTACAATGATATCTTAAGATATAATTTCGTTGCTTTCGAAGGCCTTATTTTTGCCAAAGTGATGGCGAGGATTAAATTTTGCAAATCTGTAATTATCATTCTATTTTTTGCCAAAAGTGTCTCGTAAAGGTGTATCTGTCCCGTCAGTTTTATGTATCGAGTTTAGGGTCTTTGTTAGATCGTTATGTCTCGTTTGTGGCTTCGTATTTATTTCTATTTGTCTGGTTTCTGAATCTATTAAGTGCATGTGCCTAAACTTTATTTGCTCCCAATCGCCAAAGTCGGGAGTTGTTTCCAAAAGATTAATACTGCGAAAATGATTATGATTAACTTTTAGTGTTGCTATTATCGAAGACAAATGTCGCCTGTGAAGAAAACACAGAATCGTCTCGATACGTCTTTTTTATTCGAATGTTTGATCGCGTCTGACTCGGCGTTTGTTTTATGCTTACAGACTAAAGGAGAATCGACAATAAGTTTATGCATGT
The DNA here is from genome assembly GCF_035044405.1 of Drosophila montana. Taxonomy (NCBI): domain Eukaryota; kingdom Metazoa; phylum Arthropoda; class Insecta; order Diptera; family Drosophilidae; genus Drosophila; species Drosophila montana. The sequence goes on along the minus strand of NW_026996362.1, from coordinate 59,895 downwards.
ATGAGCGAGACAAGGAGTATTTGGCCTTGTCGACCTCTTCTTGCAAGAATTAGGGTACCAAAGGAATGGTACAATTGGGCGAACTTGAGCTAAACGGGATATTGTTGACTAAATGGCCTTGACTATGTGTCTGAATGTATGTAAGTCTGTATATATGTACATGTTTGCATTAAGATCGGTTAAGAAACACAAAAGTTATGTGCGCACGTGTTAGCAGCATTGCTGCTGCGCAAATTCCAAGAATTTCTGTATACATGTGCACACACACATTCATGCGCGTCTGCTTTGAATTCTATCAACAGCATTGCAATTGCGATTGTATTTTTTTCTGTGCTGCTATTTTAATATTTTTTTTTCTCATTAAAGCTCAAATATTGGTGTGGCCCTTGAGTAGAGGCAGCGGCACGTGGTGCGGTTAGTTGCGAGTTCGAACCCTGCCAAGGGAACAATTTTTTTTTTTATTTTCATTTTTCTTTAAATCAAACGAGCGCGTAGTGCGAGCTGCATTTGGTGTTGGAAGAAGAGGGTTACGGGTATCCCCTAGTCGGGAGCTCCCGACTAGAACCTCTTACTTGTTCTCATTACTTCTGATCTAGCTGGTAATAATATTAAGTTATCAGTATCGTTATGTAATAGTGGTACATGTTTTTGAGAATTTAGAGATTGTGATTCATGACGAATTCGTCATCTATTATACAATTAAATTTTCTTATGAAGTCGAGTCCAAGAATTCGATCACATGGAATGGGGTACTCATTTTTGACTATTTGGAAATCGTGACTGATTATGAAGTAATCGAAAAGTAAATCAATTGTAGCTTGTCCAATTGACTGTATTGTTCCCTGTCCAATTCCTGTTATATTTGTTTTATACTCTTGATTGATATTTGAATCTAATCTGTTATTCTTTAAAATTGTTAATGGTACGTTATTTGTTCCATTTTGTATTTTACTGAGACTTATTATGAAGTATTTTTATTGTTGGGTGCTTAAGGGGGTTTGTTGGTTTTCCGAGTTGCCTTGTGTAACTCGGATCCGGTTTTGCTGTCTGTGTCCTCTGTTTGAGCTCCCTCTATATGAGTCGCCTCGAGGATTGACTCTGTTATTGTTATATCAATTATCATTATTGTAGAAGACAAATGCCGCTTTCAAAGTAAACACACACGATTTATCTCGATACGTCTTCTTTATTCGACTGTTCGATCACGACTGACTCCGCGTTCGTTTTATGCTTACAGACTTATGGAGAATTGACAATAAGTTTATGTATGTGTACGCGAGACTATGAGTGATTCTACTTGTCGAGCTCTTCTTACAAGAATTAGAGTACGCGAGGAATGTTAGAGTTGAGCGCGCTTAAAACAAACGGGAGATTGTTGCCTAAATGGCCTTGAGAATGTGTCTATCTGTATGTGTACGTACATGCATGTATTTATCCTACTACAACACGGCCATCCTGCGATCAAGATCCCCTGCTTATTTATTTCTTATTTATATGATGAATTTAACTATTTATGATTCTTAAAACTAAAAGAATATTACAATGTTTCTTAGCTTATTTCTTATTTTCTACCCATGGTCTTACGTTCTGAGCGTTCCAAACACCCTTGTAAGGATTCCGAGAAACTTGGAAACACTCCTTTAACAGAAACCTGTAATTCCGCAATACCTTTTCTATTACATATGGTCTTTATTTTAAGAATTAGTTTTTTGGCAGCTCCTACCGTACTATCAATCTATTTTACCATTACGGAGTGTCCTTTCTTATAAGCTGTTGCCTTTCTCTTCCTTTTTTTAAATATGATTCATTGTAAGATTGTGCTTGTAATTGGTTTTTTTTCTTTCTTTCGTCCTAGGTGCTTCATTGATTTCTTCCAGTTTTTCCCTTAGTTCATCTATAACTTCGCCCTTTTGCTCTACTCCAAAAAGTACCTTGCTTGATATCTGTTTGATGATACGGTGTAAAGTATTGTTCAAAAAATGTTTTACTTGTTCGATATCCGAATCCCAGTAGATTATTTTATCTGGCTCTGTAAGCTTGGCGATCATTGGACCTAAACTCCTGTTTATACGCTCAACTTGGCCGTTTGCTTGTGGGGAGCCTGTGGCTATTTTCATGTGTTTTATGTTGGAATCTGACAAAAATTGCTCGAACTCTCTGGACGTGAAACAACTGCCCCTGTCTGAAACTATGCATTTTGGCCTATTGTATGCCCTAAAATAATCTCTTAGTGCTTTTATGGCTTCTTTTGTGGTTGTTTGCTTGTGGTTCTGGTTGTGTACAGCCTGACAACCTTGGTGAGCCCGTCGACTATCACATATATGTGTTAATTTGCTCTTCCTGTAGCTACTGGCCCATAATGATATACATATGTACATGTATTGACTCAAACAGTTTATCTCCTTTGGGTATGCTATGTAAAAATACCTCCGCTTTACAATTTTTGGGGGAAAACGCAACACATTTAAATCAGTTTTCAATGTATTTATTGAATTTCTCCTTGGCATTCGATATCCAATAACTCTTTGAAATCGTATCAATCATCTTGTCTCTGCCTATGTGCCCCAACTTATTATGATACTTATGCAATACTCCATGTCCTCTGGCACGCAAAGCAGTAACCTGTCGTCGTTCGTTTTCCTATAAATAATCCCGTTTCTCTGACTATTTCTCTTGACTATTTCAAAACGTCTCGACTTTATAATCATAAATTGCAAACACTGGTGCTTGAATGAGTCTTTCTTTAAGAGTAACAAAGCATTCTAAATCTTTTTCATTAAATGCGAACTGTTTTTTTTTTTTCAAAAGATCATACAATGGCTTAGCTATTGTTGTTAAATCGTTGATGACTCGCCTAAAATATGCGCACAAACCTAAACAAGTGAGAGGTTCTAGTTGGGAGCTCCCGACTAGGGGATACCCTGAACCCTCTTCTTCCAGCACCAAATGCAGCTCGCGATACGCGCTCGTTTGATTTAGTAGTAATAAAAAAAATTAAAATAAAAAAAAAATTGTTCCCTTGGCAGGGTTCGAACTCGCAACTAACCGCACCACTTGCCGCCGCCTCTACTCAAGAGGTAAATAATAAGAGCTAGAGTCACCAAACTTGACATTTTGCTTCTAGAATAGTATATGTATATCAAGTTTCTTTTATTTTATAGCTATTGCCACCTCCCCGCTATTACCACAAAGATATAAATCATGTTAGTAATCCAACTTGTATAGCCTACCTAATTAAGCCACAATTTAAATGCAATTGTTATTTTGAGAATACACGAATAATTAATAGTACAATAAGATCTTCTATTGAAAATTTCATCAAGATCGGTTAAGAAACACGAAAGAAAATGTGTTTTGGCCTGCAAACACGTGCAGCAGCAAGCGCAGGCGCTAGCGTAAATTGCAAGAATTTCTGTATACATGTACACACACACATTCATGCGCGTCTCTTTCAATTCTATCAACAGCATTCCATTAGCGATTGTATTGTTTTCTGTGCTGCTATTTTACTTGGTATTTTTCTCATCAAGACTCAAATATTGGTGTGGATGTGGAGTAGAGGCGGCGGCAAGTAGTGCGGTCTGTTGAGAGTTCGAACCCTACCCAGGAAAATATTTTTGTTATACCCTCTACCCATTGTAAATTTGTGCGGTCTGTTAGGGGTTCAAGTCTAATTGACGGAACTTAAATATATTTTTTTTATACCCTGAACCTGTTGAAAATGGGTTGAAAGTTACTGTTGAAAGTTTTATCAAGATCGATGAACACACACAAAAGTTATCATGTTTGCGGCAGTTAGCGCAAATTGTAAGAATTTCTGTCTACATGTACACACACACATTCATGCGCGTCTTTATTGAGTTTTATCATTAAAATTACATTTTCGATTGTATTATTTTCTGTGCTATGTTTATGCGCTACTATTTTAATTCAGTTTTTTTCGTTTGGAAACAGTTCTTGGTATGGTTGTGGAGTATGGGGCGGAGCAAGAATTTCGATAGATTGAAGTTAGTTGCGAGCACGTGGAAAATCAATTTTATATTGCGAACGGTACTAGACAGATGATCTGTGAAGAAAAATATATGTAAAGGAGTAATGGTTTTTTTTAGCACGAAGGGATATAATATTATATATGTATATATTCTCGGCGAGGTGCGAGCTCAAACCATAAAATTTAAATTGGGAGCATGTGTTTTTTATACCCTGAACCCATTAAAAATGGGTAAAAAGGGTATAATGTATTTGTGCAAATGTATGTAACACGCTGAAGGAAGAATCTCCGACCCCATAAAGTATATATATTCTTGATCAGCATCAATAGCCGAGTCGATCTAGCCATGTCCGTCTGTCCATCCGTCCGTCTGTCCGCCCGTATGTATGAACACAAGGATCTCAGAACCTCTAAAAGCAAGAGATTTGAAATTTTAGCTGTAATATAGCGCGTAGCGCGAGCTGCATTTGGTGTTGGGATAAGAGGGGTCAGGGTATCCCCTAGTCGGGAGCTCCCGACTAGAACCTCTTACTAATTTACTAATACTATGGGTGTGGCATACTCCGAATCGCTGGGACGTATGATTCCGGCCTCTGGGTAATCGTCTAACATTTTTTGGAGCTTGTCTTTTTCCGTGAGAGTCATGTATGTGAGCAACTAAAAGGCTTATAATTTTCTTGCGATATTTTCAATTCACATTTAACGATTGGATCATATGGCTTCTTTGCATTAACATACGTTTTCTCAAACATTTTCATGGATCGATATTTAATACCAAAGCTTAAATTTTTACACAGTTGTAATCCGGAAATTGATCATCCACTACATTAATGCAAAACATATCTTTGTCCAAATTCCCTTTCATTACTTCATTTAAAATATGCTCATTCTTATCTTTTCTTTATAGCTGTCATTAAATTCTTTATAGCTGAAATTAGAAGAAGTGTCCGAAGTTGTGTTTAAAATAGTTCAGCTTTAATAACAATAAGCACGTCTATTGCGTTGGCATGCATTTATTCGAACGTTCTTTATGTCGTTCTTAAATGTTAGCTTAGCCTAAGGCTACATGTATATACTTATGCTCTTATCGGTTAACAGCTACAAAGATAGAGAGTGTGGTATGTGCATGCATTGGTGAGTACGTATATGGTACTCTTGGTATGCGCTACTTAAGCGTAGCGTGGGATATGCGCCGTCAGCTAGAGTACTAGCGGTCCGCGCTGCGTAATATGAGCCTGAGTCAATAAACTCAAGTGGCTCTGCGCTTTTGGCTTTACATATGTTTGTTATTGTATGCAGCAAAGTATCGCATACCAAAGTATCGCATACCTTTAAATACAGGGTGTTATTAAATGCATATAGACACTACACCTTCCCTTTTAGATGAATAACGTTATATAATGTAGTTGTTCAATTAACTTATATATATAATTTTGTATTGATAAACTTAATGGATTCTTGATAAATGATGAGTGAGTTGATGTAGAGAAATAACATTTTTATTTTTTTTTTGCATTAGGATAAATCTTAGATTTTAACTTCATATTATATGTTTTTAATATTGGTGTATATATCCTTTTTTCCCCGATCGGACAAAGAATGTATTATAAAATATGATTTTTGTAACAATAACTTTTTTTTTTTAATTATATATTGATAATTACTTTGTAGCTGATCAGACCTAAAAATGTAATATGTTCTATGCTCGTGCTAAACTAAGTTTTGAATATTTTTTAGCTGTTCTTATTTACTACTTGGGGTTTCTTTTTTCCTACGTCTACTTCTATGTTGTTTCTATCTTCTATGCTTATAACTTTATAAGGACCTAAATATTTATTTTCTAACTTTTAACTTAAATTCTATGAACTGTCTTGGTAATCTACCATAATCAAGTTCGTATGCACAGTATTCATGTACTGTCGATGGTGTAGTGTTGAAACAATATGTGAAATAATTCAACCTTATGTCCCAATGATCTTTGTCAATCGAAATATATGAACGAATAAATTCGAATCGAATATTGACGATGACTTTTGTCTACTGTTCCTAATGTCTGGTGATGATGTGCTGTTGATTGTATACTACTTATATATATAGTAGCACAAGTCATTTATTAGCGAATTTTTGTATTTAGTACCCATGTCCATTATGAACGTCTTCATAGGACAGTACTTTAGTACAAGAGATTCAAATATTGCTTTAGCTACTGTTTTTGCACTTTTATCTGTTACTGGTATTGTAACTAGTTATTTAGTGAGATCAAATATTATACTAAGTAACTGCGTACTAATTGCCATTCTCTGTACGAGGTAATGGACCGATTGTGTCTATTAAAACAGTGTCAAATGCAGTATTTGGAGTATTCGTTAATATCATTAGGGTTTTAGTATGTTTTGTGGTTTTTGCTTATTGGCATTTCACACAAGTTTTCACATACTTTGAAATTGTCTTAGTCATTTGCTACATCTCCTGCAGACAGTTTTACACTTAGTGCGGTGATGCTATTTCATCTATAAAGAACATCAGAGCCGGAGTCCCACAAGGCAGCGTTCTGTGACCTCTGTTATACACGGTGTACACAGCTGACATGCCTGTCAGCCCGGATCAGAGCCTCTTCGTTGCCAGGTACGCGGATGATACTGCCTTTTTTACAACGGCCACGCACCACAGTACGCGTCCTCCATTATGCAGCGTCAATTGGACTCCCTGGACAGCTGGCTGAAAAGGTGGAACATCGCGGTCAACCAGGAAAAGTCCACCCATACCACCTTCACGCTGTGCAAAGGGAACTGCCCTCAAGTTTTCCTAGATGGATTACAGATTCCGGTAAGCACAACGCCCAATTATCCTGGCATCACACTCGAAAGACGGCTGACATTGCATGAACACATTGTGCGCAAAAGAAAGCAGGCTGAAAACAAACTGAAAAAATATTACTGGCTGATTGGTAGACAGTGCAAATTGAAGCTTCGCGACAAGCTTTTAATCTATAATAAAATTATCAAGCCAACATGGCAGCCTGAACATTGTTCAACGACTTCAAAATAAAACTCTGCGTATGTTATCTAACGCGCATATTTACCATGATAATAAGGTAATAATTTACCTTGGGTAAAGGAGGTTATTGCCAAGTTGAGTGATCGAATCTTCGCCAGACTAGGCAACCACCCAAATAATCTTGCCACCAGCCTTTTAAACAACAACTCAACAACAAGACGGCTCAAAAGGAAACACCCACTTGACCTCCCCCAAAGAGTCTGACTCCACACATTCCACTGCTTCCCCTACACTAAACACACAAAACAGACACATAGATACACGCAATATATAACTGCCAACGGTCAAAGAAAACATTTAATTATTGCGCAAAAAGCGGGCAGATTTTAAATAAAATAAATAATAATTATGTTCAAAAAAAATAAATAAATTTGGGGCCAGTAATAGTATTTCTTAATTTTTAACAAGGTACGCGTAATCCTTGTATGGCCTCCTTTTATAGGATCATCATGATATTTTGAAGGTATTGCTTTTATTTGTCTTTCGTAAGTTTTGTCTATTTATTTCACTTTTATTAGTAGCGTTACTTTTAATATGTTTTTTAAATTCATTTAATGATACAAATTCGAAAATTTGTTCATTTGGTGACAACTGTAAGTTAACAATTTTATGTATTCCGGCTTCTGAATTAAGCCTTTGAAAAAATTGAACTAAGTCGAATTTTGTTGGGTTTTTCACTGAAAATAAGAATGTTCGTGGTCTATGATCTGTTTTTACTAAGAAGTGCCTGCCGTAAACATATGGTCTAAAGTGTTTTATTGCCCAGTGAATTGCAACTAGTTTCTGCTCTGTAGTTGATTTATTGCTTTCTCCCTGTGTGAAAGCTCATTGCATACCGTTGTACTCTTGAGATAGTACCGCACCACATGCATGTTTACTTGCATCTGTGGTTATGCAAAATCCTTTGCCGAATTGCAGTAATGTTGGTTTCATTAGTGCCTTTTTTAGGTAATTAAATTCATGAAGAATGAACATTTTTCTGAATTTAACTTTAAATTGTGTTTTCTACACAGGTCAAAAAGATTTGACAAATTTTTAAACATGTGCTGTTCAGAACAGCCAATGACTACTAGGTCATCTATGTATAGAAATGCTTATTAAGGTTCAAGACCGGTAAATGCGAGTGTTATCATTCGCATAAACGAATTTGGGGCTACTTTTAAGACGTAGGGTAATCGCGTGAAACGATAAGAGCCGGAACTCGTGGAAAATGATGTTATATTTCTAGATTTCTCATCTAGTTCTGTTTGGTGGAATCCAGACATAAGATCGAGACATGAAAAATATTTTGCTGGTCCTAATTGGTCTAGGATTTCTTCGATTCTTGGAAGTGGGTATTTGTCTGCTAAAAGTTTTTTATTTATTTGGCGATAATCAACTACTAAACCCCATTTATTCTCCTTTGAGTTTGGGAGAGATTTCTTGGGTACCAATAGAAGTGGGCTATTATATTCAGAAATAGATGGTTCAACAATACCATCTTTTATTAATTTTTCGACCTGTCTGTTTATTTCGGTCATTTCTGTCTATGCGATTCTATAATTTTTAATGTAAACTGGGGTTTTGTCTGCTAGTCTTAGTTTTTGTTTATAACAATTATTACTTGAAATTACTTCTGTTTCTAAACCAAATATGTCACTGTATTTAGAACATAGATCAGTAAGCTTATTTTTAAATTGTTCAGGGAATTTTATTATATCAGGACTTCATTATTTCTGTTGTTGTTGCATGAGATTTGGGTACTTGTGAACCTATAAGAGCTAGAGATTTGAAATATTAGCTGTAGGTTCTCCTAATGCCCGTGCAGATCGAGTTTGTTTCCGATATTCGATAACTTGCCCCGTTTCCAAGTAATCGATAAAAATCGATATCGAAATCCTGTTTTTTGAGCAATTTCGGAAAATAATATGAGCTAGAGTCACCAAACTTGACATGTAGCTTCTAGAATAGTATATAAGTTAATACCTAAGATATCAAAAATAACATCGCCTTTGATATCCAGCTTACCAACATTTGGTTCCCGCACGTGGCCATTCAACGTGCTGGGAAAAGCTAAGCAAGGTGTCGCGTATGCAATTTTAGGTGCATAGCAGGTCAACGCGCTCATGGGACAGCCAACCGTGGGATCGCTAAATTGGCATATTTAACGCACATGCCAATAATTTGTGGAATCAGCGGAACCAATAAAGTTCGTTGGTTCCCAAGAAATGCGAACCCCTGCGAAATGCAGAATGGGGGCATTTCCTCATTGCAACAACACCAAGCTGGAGACGCCGACGCCGACAGCGACGCTTCTTCGTTGGACTGAGGTTTCATTAGGGATTAATTAAGATATAAAAATTAGTTTATAACTGGAACTCAATGTAAGCACATAGTGCTGATTAATAATAAAAAAATTATATTTTTTTATAAATATTACCATCAAATTGGTTAATTGGCGCCCGAGCAGGGACCCGCGAAACTCATAAAAACAAAAAGGACCATAAGAAGTTCGCAAACTAAAGCCAATAAAGGCTACAGTGTTTAAAGTTTTTTCGCGAGTCAAACATTTATAGTGATTGGCCCCTTAGTAGGCTACTAACACAAGTGTAGTGCAAAAAGGAGGGACGTGTTTAGTCCCAGCCATATCCTGTAACAATTATATAAATTCACATAGTGAAGAAACTCAAATCAATCACGTAGTGACTACTAATAAAATAATTTCACATAGTGAAAAAAAACCGAAAAATTCACATCGAATCAAAACAGTGAATTCAAAAAAAAAAAAAAAGTTCACGTAGTGAATAAAATAAAAATTATTTTAAAGGATTCTTACCATCCGAGATAAGCTAAAAAAATAAAAATAAAAAAATCAAACACAAACAACCATAATACAAAGCCCAGAAGAAGGAAGAAGAAACAAGAACAACAAAAAGACATCTACTACAAGAAGATCAACTCCAACTATAACTACTCCGAAAATACCCACATGGATTCCAGGATAGTTTTAACTTTAATGTAAGTCATTATTATCATTTATATTGTTAAACTACAAGAGCCTCAGCAATTAAGAATCACTACTATTAAGAAAAAAGAAAAACTTAAAGAAATACAAATTATATGAACGCAGAAGAGCTTATAATAGAATACTTGTCAACAATGTCACTAAATAATTTGCCCAATACGACTAACCCCTCTGGTCCTTCCCCACTTACTCTTTTTTCCACATCCCAAAAAATAGAACTAACAAACTTGATTGAACAGGTAGTTAGGAACGCGGTTAATCCGGTCATAGAAGAAGATGACGAGCCACAAATAGATTTCAGCAGAAACCTCTCGGATTCTGAAAAAGTACCAGACATAGTAAAATGTCTCAGGGAATTTTCAGGAAAAGCAAGTGAGTTTAACTCATGGAGAAAATCAGTTGACAGAATATTAAAAATGTACGAAAGTCAGAAAAATTCACCAAAATACTTTGCCATTTTGCATACTATCAGACACAAGATTATAGGAGAAGCCGATACTGCACTAGAGTCGTATCGTACGCCTCTTAACTGGACCAAAATCAGACGTTGCCTCATGCAACATTACGCAGACAAACGAGATATTGGTACCTTAGAATACCAATTAAACACGCTAGTTCAAGGCAGAGATAATATAAACTCCTACTATCAAAAAATCTACGAGATTCTCTCGTTAATCCTGGACAAGATCGACTGTCTAGATTATAAGGAGGAAGCATTGCTTGCAATGACTAATTCTTATAGAGATAAGGCATTAGACACGTTCATAAGAGGATTAAACGGCAACTTGCCAAGTCTGTTAAGTGTTAATAGACCTACAAGCTTGCCAGAAGCCTTGAACATTTGTCTTAAGTTGGACAACCTAAATTTTAGGGCGAATCAAGCTAACACTATGTATAACACCTTGTCGCATAACGTTAGACGTGGTCCGCAGCCAACATACTACAACAACGGAGGCAGACAAGTACCTCAAAGACCAGTACGTAACCAAAACTTTTTCCCAGAATTAGCACATTTTGGACAAGGTCAGCCCAGATTCGTACAACAGCAACAACAATTCCCACCCTCATTACCGCCAAGGCGTCAACTTCCACCCACTCCGATGGAGGTAGATAGTTCCGTACAAACGCGTCAAGTTAACTACCAAAATAGACCTCAAATAGCAGTTCAGCGTCCAAATACCACACAACAGAGTTATAGACAAACAGCTCCCCAAACTAGACAGAATAATCAGGCTCCGCAGCAAATGAAACGACCTCTTTCTCAGGTCACACACCAACCCAACAAACAACAGAGAGTTTACAATACAGAAGTTATCATAGAAGAAGAACAGGGTTATGAAGAAGAACAAGATTATAACGAGCAAGAGTATGTTCTAACTGATAATCAAGAATTAGAGACCCCAGAAGAGTACGAATATGAAATAACCGATGATGTCAATTTTTTAGACGAGGTTCATCCTCATTACCTTTCTTAGAGGTTAAAATGAGGAACGAGAAAAAAATAAAATTTTTAATAGATACCGGCTCCAACAAAAATTACGTAAAACCTTCACTCATTCGGGCACCCATACCGAATGAAGTATGCTTCGCAGCAAAGTCCATAGGAGGCAAGACTAATATCACGCATTATGCAAACATAGATATTTTCGGCAACGGAATAGGCAAAATTCAATTTTTCCTCTTATCAGAACTAGGTACCTTTGACGGTATCATAGGTCACGACACATTAAAAAACTTAAAGGCCATAATAAATACACATGGAAACTATTTTACGCTGTTAGGAAAATTTAAATACAAAACTAAGGAACTTTCAATGGGACTTATAACTAACATAGAACTTAGACTTTCTCACTTAGATAACCAAACTTGCCAAATAATAGATTCAATAGTTAAAGAATGCCCAGGTCTCTTCGACGAACCGGACAGAAAGCTCACCTTCGTCACTCAAGTTAGAGGTGAAATAAAAACTAAAAGCGATAATCCTGTCTATTCCAAAGCGTACACCTACCCTATGGCACTAAAAGAAGAAATAGATAGTCAGATAAAAGAATTGTTAGCCGACGGCATTATTCGACCGGTCGCGCTCCCCATATAGTTCTCCAGTCTTCATTGTTCCAAAAAAAGAAGACGCGTCAGGAAAAAAAAATACCGCATGGTAATCGACTACAGAAAGTTAAACGAAATTACCATCCCTGACAGGTATCCAATGCCAGAAATAAATAGTATCTTATCAAATCTCGGTGAGAACAACTTCTTCACCACAATAGACCTCAAAAGCGGATTTCATCAAATCGCGTTAAAAGATTCAGACATCGAAAAGACAGCTTTTTCTATCAATAATGGAAAATTCGAATTCCTCAGACTCCCCTTTGGGCTACGCAACGCCCCAGCCATTTTTCAAAGAACTCTTGATGACATATTAAGAGAACACATAGGTAAACGATGCTATGTTTACATAGATGACATCGTAATATTCGGAAAAACAAAAGAAGAACATTTTAACAACTTACGATTAGTTTTCGAGACGCTCGAACGAGCCAATCTCAAAGTCCAATTGGACAAATGCGAATTTATGAAAGATAATTTAGAATTTTTAGGATTTGTAATCAGTAAAGACGGTTTAAAAACCAACCCAAAAAAAGTAAAAGCAATAGTCAACTTTCCTAAACCAAAAACAATCCATGACCTTCGTTCATTTTTAGGCATGTCTGGATATTATCGCAGATTCATCAAAGGTTACGCAGAAATAACAAAACCATTAACTACGCTACTTAGAGGAGAAGCGGGTAGAATCTCGAAAACAATTTCAAAAAGAACTCATATCAACTTAGATACAAAACAAATAGAAGCCTTCAATAAAGTAAAAAATTGTCTCATTTCCGAAGATGTAATATTACATTTTCCCAAATTCCTGAACCATTTGAACTAACCACTGACGCATCAAACTATGCTTTAGGCGCTGTCCTTTCACAAGGAGGCAGGCCAATAACCTTCCTTTCACGAACACTTAGTTCATCCGAAGAAAATTACGCTACAAATGAAAAAGAAATGCTAGCAATTATTTGGGCACTTCGAGAGCTACGCTGTTTTCTCTATGGTGTAAGCAAACTCAAAATTTTCACAGATCACCAGCCGCTAACTTTTGCGCTTAGCAACAAAAACACTAACGCTAAAATGAAAAGATGGAAGGCTCAGTTAGAAGAATATAATTACGAACTTTTTTATAAACCAGGCAACACCAACGTAGTTGCAGATCTTTTATCTAGACCCCCTCAGGCCAGTTTAAATTCCCTTAACCCCTACTATGCACAGTAGCGAAAGCTCGTCAGAAAACTTAATACATTCAGTAGAAATTCCTATTAATGCTTTTAAAAATCAAATATTCCTTGAAATTAACGAAAGTTCGTCATACCAATTCAAAATAGTATTTCCCACGTATCACCGACACATAATTAAAGAAAAAGAATTCTCGATTGAACATTTAAAACAATTACTTAAGCGATATCTAAACCCGTCAGTCATAAATTGCATAAAAACAACTGAACCAATTATGCTTAAAATCCAAAGCATTTACCCATTACATTTTTCGAATTATAAAGTACGTTTTACCCAAATTGTAGTAGAAGACATAACGAACGAGCAGGAGCAGCAAGAAATCATAATAAAAACTCACAATAGAGCACACAGGAACGAAAAAGAAAATAGACTTCAAATTTTAGAAACAGCATATTTTCCATCTATGAGGCAAAAAATTAAAAAAATTTTAAACTTTGTAAAATTTGCAAGGAAAATAAATACGAACGACACCCAAATAATATAAAACTTGGAGAAACACCCTTACCCAGGTATCCAGGACAAATACTTCACATAGACATTTTTTCGACAAACAGAGAACTGGTACTAACCTCTATAGACAAATTTACAAAATTAGCAGTAGTTAAACCATTAGAAAACAGGAGCATTGAGGCCATCAGAAAACCATTACGAGAAATTTTGTTTTATTTTGGACTTCCGAAATCGGTTATCATCGATAACGAAAAGTCCCTTAATTCACAGTCAATAGAGTTCATGCTAAAAAATGAATTAGGAATTGAAGTTTTTAACACACCACCGCACAAGAGTACAGTAAATGGCCAGGTCGAGAGGTTCCACTCAACTCTAATAGAGATAATGAGATGCATAAAACAAGAAAAAGGCATAGAGAATTTTGACGAACTACTAGACTTGGCAGTGTGTGAATACAATCATACTATTCATTCTACCACAGGAAAAAAACCCGTTGATTTATTTTTTGGAAGACCTACTAACTTTGGTACAGCAGACTACGAAAGAACCAGAAACAATAATTATGAAAAACTTATAAAAAAACAACAACAGGATTTAGATTTTCACAACAAAAATAAAAAAGAAGTCATTCAGTATGCACCTGGGGATAAAATCTTTGTAAAACAAAATATCAGAGTAGGGACTAAAATGTCTAAACGTTTTAAAGAAGAAATAGTAAAAGAAAACAAGCACTCTACTGTTACTACGCAATCCGGAAAAATTGTCCATAAAAATCATATAAGAAACTAAAAATTTCTTCATTCTCCCCTGCCCACCAGGTTATCTCATGTTGCTATGCCACATACGAAATTTTGGATTACTCCAAGTCCGAGGTAGCCATCATCGAACTCGGAGATAGTAAAGTACAGTCAGGAAATTTTAAAATTCTACACCATATTAACATTAACGACTATAAGGTCACCACAGATCAAATAGAAAAAGAACTCACTAACATTTCCCAAAACAATCCTCTTTTCCCTTTTATAAAGAATGAAATCAATCTAATTAACTTTCAAATTAATAAACTAACTTCCCACGTTATACGTAAACGGGCCATAAACGAAATCGGATCTGTATGGAAATGGATTGCAGGAAATCCAGACCATGAAGATTTCGAGATAATCTCAAATAACTTAAACAATATAATAAAAAACAATAATGAACAAGTTATAATAAACAAAGACATTATAGATAGGATAAATAAGATAACCAGCGACAATAATGTCATAATTAAAAATTTAAAAAATTCAGAAAACTTCCAAAATATTCTGGCTACGCAGTTAAAATGTAAAATAGATTTAATTAAAGAAGATTTAAGTAACATAAACCTTGCTATACATTTGTCGAAAGCCAATATTGTAAACACTTTTATAATTTCCGAAGAGGAAACTAGAATAATAAGTAACATTTTTGCTGAAGAAAATATTCCATTTAATAACATAGAAGAAGCCTTAAATTTTGCAAATATCAAAATCGCATTTAATGGCGAAAAGCTCATTTATGTAATCGACATCCCTAAATCTGACAAAGAAATTTGTAAACATTTACTTTTAAAACCTTTAAAGAAGACAAGAAATGTAATTAAAATAAAATATGAAAACATAATAAAATGTAAAAATACAGTTTTTGCTATTTACAATCAATGCAAAAATATTAATAAAATCAGTATGTGTTTAAAGTCAAACATTATAGATATCTCAAACGATAATTGTATTGCTAAGTTACTAACAAGCAGGCACAATAATTGTACCATTACCAATAATGACCATATAAAAACAGTAGAATCAATAGATACAGGCATTATTCTGCTTAATGATTTTAAAGGTAACATTTCTATCGATAACGAACTAAAACCCATTAAAGGGTCCTTTGTAATTAAGTTTAACAACTGTACATTAGGCATAGGAAACGAATTGTTTTCTTCATATGAAACCTCCAACTTTAAACCACTACCAGCCATGATCCAACTGGAAAGGCCAATAACGGCAATAGAAGAGGTGTTGTCACTGCAGCTAATGAGAGATCTCCATACCAAGAACACTGAGAAGATAGGCATACTACGAGACAATTTCAAAACAAACACCATCACTAATTTCGGAGTAACGGCCGGAATACTATTGGTCTTCGTGGTTTATGCACTAAAACTCAAGCTGTGCAGGCAAACCACTGTTATTGAAGTTACAGCCATTCCCACCAGCAACGAACAGCGCCCAGACAAAGTTGACGTAACAGAAACTCCCCCGGAAAGCCACGTAAAAAAACACAGAAGCATCCACGATTTACCTGGTTTCTAACAATCGACCGGGACGTTCGAGATCAGAGAGGGAGGAGTTAATACCTAAGATATCAAAAATAACATCGCCTTTGATATCCAGCTTACCAACATTTGGTTCCCGCACGTGGCCATTCAACGTGCTGGGAAAAGCTAAGCAAGGTGTCGCGTATGCAATTTTAGGTGCATAGCAGGTCAACGCGCTCATGGGACAGCCAACCGTGGGATCGCTAAATTGGCATATTTAACGCACATGCCAATAATTTGTGGAATCAGCGGAACCAATAAAGTTCGTTGGTTCCCAAGAAATGCGAACCCCTGCGAAATGCAGAATGGGGGCATTTCCTCATTGCAACAACACCAAGCTGGAGACGCCGACGCCGACAGCGACGCTTCTTCGTTGGACTGAGGTTTCATTAGGGATTAATTAAGATATAAAAATTAGTTTATAACTGGAACTCAATGTAAGCACATAGTGCTGATTAATAATAAAAAAATTATATTTTTTTATAAATATTACCATCAAATTGGTTAATTTATATATATCAAGTATCTTTCGTTTTATACCTATCGCCACCTCCCTGCTACCACCTCAAAGCTATAAATCAAGTTAATTATCCAACTTGTATTGCCCATCAATTCAAGCCACAATTTATATGCAATTGAATATTTGAGAATACACAAATATTCTGTATTCTATTCTACAATAAGATGAACTGTCTAAAATTTCATTAAGATCGGTTAAGAAACACAAAAGTTATGTGCGCACGTGTTAGCAGCATAGCTGCTGCGCAAATTCCAAGAATTTCTGTATACATGTGCACACACACATTCATGCGCGTCTGCTTTGAATTCTATCAACAGAATTGCAATTGCGATTGTATTTTTTTCTGTGCTGCTATTTTAATATTTTTTTCTCATTAAAGCTCAAATATTGGTGTGGCCCTTGAGTAGAGGCAGCGGCACGTGGTGCGGTTAGTTGCGAGTTCGAACCCTGCCAAGGGAACAATTTTTTTTTTATTTTCATTTTTCTTTATTACTACTAAATCAAACGAGCGCGTAGCGCGAGCTGCATTTGGTGTTGGAAGAAGAGGGTTAAGGGTATCCCCTAGTCGGGAGCTCCCGACTAGAACCTCATACTTGTTCTCATTACTTCTGATCTAGCTGGTAATAATATTGAGTTATCAGTATCATTATGTAATAGTGGTACATGTTTTTGAGAATTTAGAGATTGTGATTCATGACGAATTCGTCATCTATTATACAATTAAATTTTCTTATAAAGTCGAGTCCAAGAATTCGATCACATGGAATGGGGTACTCATTTTTGACTATTTGGAAATCGTGACTGATTATGAAGTAATCGAAAAGTAAATCAATTGTAGCTTGTCCAATTGACTGTATTGTTCCCTGTCCAATTCCTGTTATATTTGTTTTATACTCTTGATTGATATTTGAATCTAATCTGTTATTCTTTAAAATGAAAACATTTGCTCCTGTATCTACTAGCAGAGTTAATGGTACGTTATTTTTTCCATTTTGTGTTTTACTGAGACTTATTATGAAGTATTTTTATTGTTGGGTGCTTAAGGGGGTTTGTTGGTTTTCCGAGTTGCCTTGTGTAACTCGGATCCGGTTTTGCTGTCTGTGTCCTCTGTTTGAGCTCCCTCTATATGAGTCGCCTCGAGGATTGCCTCTGTTATTGTTATATCAATTATCATTATTGTAGAAGACAAATGCCGCTTTCAAAGTAAACACACACGATTTATCTCGATACGTCTTCTTTATTCGACTGTTCGATCACGACTGACTCCGCGTTCGTTTTATGCTTACAGACTTATGGAGAATTGACAATAAGTTTATGTATGTGTACGCGAGACTATGAGTGATTCTACTTGTCGAGCTCTTCTTACAAGAATTAGAGTACGCGAGGAATGTTAGAGTTGAGCGCGCTTAAAACAAACGGGAGATTGTTGCCTAAATGGCCTTGAGAATGTGTCTATCTGTATGTGTACGTACATGCATGTATTTATCCTACTATAACTCGGCCTTCCGGCGATCAAGATCCCCTGATCTCAGTTACTTTTTGTTTGAATATGATTAATTTCACCATTAATGATTCTTAAAACTAAAATAATATTACATTTTTGCTTAGTTTATTTCTTAATTCCTACCCATGGTCTTACGTTCTGAGCACTCCATACACCCTTGTAAGGATTCCGAGAAACTTGGAAACCCTCGACGTCCTTTAACAGAAACCTGTAATTTCGCAATACCTTTTCTATTACATATGGTCCTTTATTTTTAGGAATTAGTTTTTTGGCAGCTCCTACCGTACTATTAAAGTTTTTTACCATTACGTAGTGTCCTTTCTTATAAGCTGTTGCCTTTCTCTTCGTTTTGTTTTAATATGATTCATTGTAAGATTGTGCTTGTAATTGGTTTTCCTTGACCGCTTTTCTAATTTCCATTAAACTATCTTTTGTCCTAGGTGCTTCATTGATTTCTTCCAGTTTTTCCCTTAGTTCATCTATAACTTCGCCCTTTTGCTCTACTCCAAAAAGTACCTTGCTTGATATCTGTTTAATGCTGCGGTGTAAAGTATTGTTCAAAGAATGTTCTAATTGTTCGATATCCGAATCCCAATGGATTCCTTTTTCTGGCTCTGTAAGCTTGGCGATCATTGGGCCTAAACTCCTGTTTATACGCTCAACTTGTCCGTTTGCTTGTGGGGAGCCTGTGGCTATTTTCATGTGTTTTATGTTGGAATCTGACAAAAATTGCTCGAACTCTCTGGACGTGAAACAACTGCCCCTGTCTGAAACTATGCATTTTGGCCTACTGTATGCCCTAAAATAATCTCTTAGTGCTTTTATGGCTTCTTTTGTATTTGTGGTTCTGGTTGTGTACAGCCTGACAAACTTGGTGAACCCGTCGACTATCACAAATATGTGTTTATTTGCTCTTCCTGTTGCTACTGGCCCATAATGATATACATACATGTATTGACTCAAACAGTTTATCTCCTTTGGGTATGCTATGTAAAAATCCCTCCGCTTTACAATTTTTGGGGGAAAACGCAACACATTTAAGACAGTTTTCAATGTATTTATTGAATTTCTCCTTGGCATTCGATATCCAATAACTCTTTGAAATCGTATCAATCATCTTGTCTCTGCCTATGTGCCCCAACTTATTATGATACTTATGCAATACTCCCTGTCGTCGTTCGTTTTCCTATAAATAATCCCGTTTCTCATTTCAAACATCTTGTGTTCATTTTTCTCTAACAACTTGTTTATCTTTCGTAATTTTAAATCTTTTGCCTGACTGTCCCGAAAACTATTTGTTTATACAATTAAAATATTCATACATCTATTAAGAGCATCTACATGTTGCATTTTGTTGCCAGCTCTGTGGACCAATTTGTAATCATAGTTTTGTAATTCCAATGCCCACCTGGCAATTCTAGGATTCAGTTCGATTTTGTTAAAAGTAAGCATTAAAGAGTTGCAATCTGTGACTATTTTAATACGTTTTCCTTGTAAGTAAATTCGAAATTTTCGGAGTGCTTAAATGATTGCCAACGTTTCTAGTTCAAAACTGTGGTACCTTGACTCAACTTCAGTCGTTCGTTTAGAAAAATAAAATATCGGATGTGACTTGCCATCCCCTTTCTTTTGCATTAGCATGGCTCCAAAGCCAAGAGCACTAAATTGCATAAATTGCTAACACTGGTGCTTGAATAAGTTTTTCTTTGAGAGTGACGAAGTATTCCACTTCTTTTTCATTAAATGCAAATGGTTTTTCTTTTTTCAAAAGATCATACAATGGCTTAGCTATTGTTGAAAAATCTTTGATGAATCGCCTGAAATATGTACACAAACCTAAAAAACATTTTTTTTTTTTTAATCTAAAAAAAAAGAAACACAAAAGTTATGTGCGCACGTGTTAGCAGCATAGCTGCTGCGCAATTTCCAAGAATTTCTGTATACATGTGCACACACACATTCATGCGCGTCTGCTTTGAATTCTATCAACAGCATTGCAATTGCGATTGTATTTTTTTCTGTGCTGCTATTTTAATATTTTTTTCTCATTAAAGCTCAAATATTGGTGTGGCCCTTGAGTAGAGGCAGCGGCACATGGTGCGGTTAGTTGCGAGTTCGAACCCTGCCAAGGGAACAATTTTTTTTTTATTTTCATTTTTCTTTATTACTACTAAATCAAACGAGCGCGTAGCGCGAGCTGCATTTGGTGTTGGAAGAAGAGGGTTAAGGGTATCCCCTAGTCGGGAGCTCCCGACTAGAACCTCTTACTTGTTCTCATTACTTCTGATCTAGCTGGTAATAATATTGAGTTATCAGTATCATTATGTAATAGTGGTACATGTTTTTGAGAATTTAGAGATTGTGATTCATGAGGAATTCGTCATCTATTATACAATTAAATTTTCTTATGAAGTCGAGTCCAAGAATTCGATCACATGGAATGGGGTACTCATTTTTGACTGAGACTGAGATTTATTATGAAGTATTGTTATTGTTGGGTACTTAAGGGGGTTTGTTGGTTTTCCGAGTTGCCTTGTGTAACTCGGATCCGGTTTTGCTGTCTGTGTCCTCTGTTTGAGCTCCCTCTATATGAGTCGCCTCGAGGATTGCCTCTGTTATTGTTATATCAATTATCATTATTGTAGAAGACAAATGCCGCTTTCAAAGTAAACACACAAGATTTATCTCGATACGTCTTCTTTATTCGACTGTTCGATCGCGACTGACTCCGCGTTCGTTTTATGCTTACAGACTTATGGAGAATTGACAATAAGTTTATGTATGTGTACGCGAGACTATGAGTGATTCTACTTGTCGAGCTCTTCTTACAAGAATTAGAGTACGCGAGGAATGTTAGAGTTGAGCGCGCTTAAAACAAACGGGAGATTGTTGCCTAAATGGCCTTGAGAATGTGTCTATCTGTATGTGTACGTACATGCATGTATTTATCCTACTATAACTCGGCCTTCCTGCGATCAAGATCCCCTGATCTCAGTTACTTTTTGTTTGAATATGATTAATTTCACCATTAATGATTCTTAAAACTAAAATAATATTACATTTTTGCTTAGTTTATTTCTTAATTCCTACCCATGGTCTTACGTTCTGAGCACTCCATACACCCTTGTAAGGATTCCGAGAAACTTGGAAACCCTCGACGTCCTTTAACAGAAACCTGTAATTTCGCAATACCTTTTCTATTACATATGGTCCTTTATTTTTAGGAATTAGTTTTTTGGCAGCTCCTACCGTACTATTAAAGTTTTTTACCATTACGTAGTGTCCTTTCTTATAAGCTGTTGCCTTTCTCTTCGTTTTGTTTTAATATGATTCATTGTAAGATTGTGCTTGTAATTGGTTTTCCTTGACCGCTTTTCTAATTTCCATTAAACTATCTTTTGTCCTAGGTGCTTCATTGATTTCTTCCAGTTTTTCCCTTAGTTCATCTATAACTTCGCCCTTTTGCTCTACTCCAAAAAGTACCTTGCTTGATATCTGTTTAATGCTGCGGTGTAAAGTATTGTTCAAAGAATGTTCTAATTGTTCGATATCCGAATCCCAATGGATTCCTTTTTCTGGCTCTGTAAGCTTGGCGATCATTGGGCCTAAACTCCTGTTTATACGCTCAACTTGTCCGTTTGCTTGTGGGGAGCCTGTGGCTATTTTCATGTGTTTTATGTTGGAATCTGACAAAAATTGCTCGAAGTCTCTGGACGTGAAACAACTGCCCCTGTCTGAAACTATGCATTTTGGCCTACTGTATGCCCTAAAATAATCTCTTAGTGCTTTTATGGCTTCTTTTGTATTTGCGGTTCTGGTTGTGTACAGCCTGACAAACTTGGTGAACCCGTCGACTATCACATATATGTGTTAATTTGCTCTTCCTGTAGCTACTGGCCCATAATGATATACATATGTACATGTATTGACTCAAACAGTTTATCTCCTTTGGGTATGCTATGTAAAAATATCTCCGCTTTACAATTTTTGGGGGAAAACGCAACACATTTAAGACAGTTTTCAATATATTTATTGAATTTCTCCTTGGCATTCGATATCCAATAACTCTTTGAAATCGTATCAATCATCTTGTCTCTGCCTATGTGCCCCAACTTATTATGATACTTATGCAATACTCCCTGTCGTCGTTCGTTTTCCTATAAATAATCCCGTTTCTCATTTCAAACATCTTGTGTTCATTTTTCTCTAACAACTTGTTTATCTTTCGTAATTTTAAATCTTTTGCCTGACTGTCCTGAAAACTATTTGTTTATACAATTAAAATATTCATACATCTATTAAGAGCATCTACATGTTGCATTTTGTTGCCAGCTCTGTGGACCAATTTGTAATCATAGTTTTGTAATTCCAATGCCCACCTGGCAATTCTAGGATTCAGTTCGATTTTGTTAAAAGTAAGCATTAAAGAGTTGCAATCTGTGACTATTTTAATACGTTTTCCTTGTAAGTAAATTCGAAATTTTCGGAGTGCTTAAATGATTGCCAACGTTTCTAGTTCAAAACTGTGGTACCTTGACTCAACTTCAGTCGTTCGTTTAGAAAAATAAAATATCGGATGTGACTTGCCATCCCCTTTCTTTTGCATTAGCATGGCTCCAAAGCCAAGAGCACTAAATTGCATAAATTGCTAACACTGGTGCTTGAATAAGTTTTTCTTTGAGAGTGACGAAGTATTCCACTTCTTTTTCATTAAATGCAAATGGTTTTTCTTTTTTCAAAAGATCATACAATGGCTTAGCTATTGTTGAAAAATCTTTGATGAATCGCCTGAAATATGTACACAAACCTAAAAAACTTTGTACCGTCTGTGTTTTATCTGGTACTGGGAAGTTGTTGATCGCTTCGATTGCCTTGTCGTCTGCTCTTATTCCTTCACTTGTTATGAGAAATCCCACATATTTTATTTAAGTTTGCATAAATTCGCATTTGTCTAATCGTAACTCGAGCTTATTTTGAACTAATCTTTCGAAGACTTCCCTCAATGTGTCTAAATGTTCCTCAATATCTACAATAACCTTGTTCTTTCTGATCAGATCTGCAAAGATTTTGTTAACGAACCGTTGAAATACAGCAGAAGCATTTTTTATACCCAAGAACTCATATTGAACCAAAGGAGTCGCGAAGGACGTATATTTCACAGAATATTCGTTAACAAACACGTGGAAGTATCCGTTTTTAAGATCGAGCTTCGAGAATACTGTTTTATTGACGAGCTTGACGAAAAGATCATCAATCAATGGCAACGGATAGTTGTCTTTTATAAGTACTTTGTTCAGTTTCCGAAAATCAATGCATAATCGCAAATCACCCGTTTTCTTTTTTACTTATACTATGGGTGAGGCATACTCTGAATCGCTTGGACGTATGATTCCGGCATCTAGGTATTCGTCTAGCATTTTTTGGAGCTTGTCTTTTTCTGTGTATGAAAGCCGTCTTGGTGAGCAACTAAAAGGCTTTTAGTTTTCTAAGGAAATTTTCATTTCACGTTTAACGATTGGATCATTTGGCTTTTTGCGTTCACATCCGTTTCCTCAAACATTTTATAAACCGACATTTCATTTGATAGCTTAAATTTTGTTTTACTTTTGTCAAAATTCTCTTTCTTCTTTTCTTCTAAAGTTGTCGTTAAAATATTCTCGTTCGTCGGTCGCATTATTCGATGACTTATTTGTACTAACTGTTTTGTTGTGCATTGTTTGCTTCATAATATTCTGATCGCTTAACAGTCGCTCACTAACAGTTGCATCCGTTACTAATTGCTCGCTAAAAGTTTGATCACTTAACAGTTGCTCACTAACAGTCTGGTCTTTTAACAGTTGGTCACTAACAGTCTGGTCTCCTCACAGTTGGTCACTAACAGTCTGGTCTCTTAATAGTTGCTGTGTATTGCACCCTTCCTGTATTTCATCAGTTATGTCTTCGGTTTCCTTAGCCTCAACCAGGCTTAGGGTGTCTAGATTTATGCTCAGACCACATGCACTCTGAAATCCCTGCCCAATACTATATTGTGACTCATAGACTCATCGGCAACAATTATTTAAAAATAAAATTTTTTTTTTTCTTTGAAAATATAGCTCGACGTTTTTCCAATTACATTTAGTCGGCTTTTATTAAGTCCAAAATATAAATTGATAACTGAATTTAATGGGATTTCACTGGGTATATATGTTTTTTTTTTACAAATGAGACTGCGCTGCCGGAGTCTATGAGTCATTCTGTAATAATTGATAGTTTAACATTATGATTAAAGTATATTTTTGGACGCCTTACGTAGTTGTTGTCGCTCTCACTTGCGCTCTTCTTAATTACACATTGAGCTACAAAATGGCCCATTTCGCCCCATTCGTAACAAGATCCAGGATCTTTGGTTTGCGGCAATCCTTCATAAAATGACCTCGGGAGTTGCAGTTTCTGCAACGTAGGTCATTGTTGTCCAGCGCCGTTGTTGATGTCACCCTGGGTTTGCTTACCCGCTCTTGCCTTGGAAGAACTTTGTTGGCAAACGCATGATGCATCTGCTCAGGATTAGCGAAACATTGAATCCGGGCTTGGTCGCGCAACGTCTCGGACAGTACTCCCTCGATGATTTGATCGTTTCGGCTAGCATCATCTTGTCTTCAAAATAAACCGCACATTTTTCTTGTATTTGCCATTTGCGTTGTTCGAATTCACGTCGCATGTCTGATTTTGAAATTTTTTCTTCGAAAGCCACGATCAGCTGATTGCCCAATGCTCCTATTGGCTCCAGAATGCGCGTTGAATTGGCATGCAACCAGTGTTGCGCTTTTCCTTTTAGCTTTTTCGTAAACGGCATGCGCAAGTAATTGTCGTCCAAATCATAGATTTGTGCAATGTTTTTAATTCGATTGACCCACATGCGTGTGCTACCGTTCCCATAGAATTCTAACGTCGCATCTTTCGCGAGGGCGATTGTTGCAGCTGATCCGCGATTCGATGTAGTTTTTTCTCTTTCACGAGTTTATAGAGTTTCTGCAGCTGCTTGAATGCCAACGCCTCCGTCTCTGTCTCGACATTCGTTGCTGGCAACGCCGTTATCGCTGTCTCTGCTTTGACTTTCGCTGCTAGCGCCGGCGTTGTCGCCACCGCTGCCGTTTGCCGTTACATTTTGCTGCTGAATTTGCTGTAGCGCAATTTTGCTCGCATTTACTTCACCTCGTAATTACCTAATTACTTCCATTAGTTCGCCTATCTGTAAATTATTTTGGGCTTCTGCTTGTTGCTGCGTTGTCAATGCTCCGATCTGGCTGCGTTCCGTATGCTGTTGCTCCTTGGTCGTGCCTGTCTGTTCCCCAAGTTAGCTGATTCCAGCATGTCCACATCGTCGGCGTCTAAACCTGGGGCACTGCCGCGTATGTGCGAATGTGTTAAGACGAGTAATCAATTCCGCCTTGCTTCCTGTCGTCGGTGCTCCTAAGACAGATAGCCAATTTTTCAATTGGATGACCGTGAAAATGTTCAAATCTATTTTTTTTTTGTGTTTTTGGTAGGTTGAACCTCTTCTGAATTTGTAGACGACAAATGCCGCTTTCAAAGTAAAACACACGATTTATCTCGATACGTCTTCTTTATTCGACTGTTCGATCGCGACTGACTCCACGTTCGTTTTATGCTTACAGACTTATGGAGAATTGACAATAAGTTTATGAATGTGTACGCGAGACAATGAGTGATTCGACTTGTCGAGCTCTTCTTACAAGAATTAGAGTACGCGAGGAATGTTAGAGTTGAGCGCGCTTAATACAAACGGGAGATTGTTGCCTAAATGGCCTTGAGAATGTGTCTATCTGTATGTGCATGTATTTATCCTACTACATTATTGTTGTTATTTCTGTAGCCGCCTCTGTTGTTTGGTCAGCCTCAATAATTATCTCTGCCTCCGTTTCCACCACGTTGAGAGTAATTCTGGTAAAACAATACAGTATTAGATTGTGCAGTTACTTCAATGCAACTGTTGACAAATTTGGATATGGCATCATTCATGCTATACAATGTGCCAGCCTGCATAATAGGTTTTACCTTATCGATAGCACAGTTTTTGGTCATTGCCTTTACTGCTTGGGCTGTACTATATTTATTAGCCAATTCTGGCTTTAAGCCATCGTTTATAAAAGCTCCCTCTAAAGCTTTTGTTAACTGCTCAACCTCTTGAGCGTACTGGTTGGCAGTTTTGCTTTTTTGTTGCAAGTTAAGTAGTTTGGCTGACAATACTTCGACTGATTCGCCTTTTACTGTGCTCGATAATTTTGCAATGATTTAAACGATAGTTTGATCATTGCTTATCAAGTTTCTCGCATGGCCCTTTAGTTTTGTCTTGATTAAACTGACAGCTGTTGCTTCATGATCTTCTTTTAGTGAGTCTTTAAGATTCAAAGCATCTTTGAAGCTTTGTAAGTTTTCTGCCTTTCCATCAAACTCTGGTAAGAGCGAATCTTTTAATTTTGTTGCATTGTCACATATAAGTTGACGGCTGATATTGTAGGAATCTACAAGAATTTTAACGTTTTTAATTTTTTTTTAAGGCACTTGAAAGATTTATAAAACTCGGCACGTTGTTCTCTAAGAATGGTAACGATATGTGTCCATTCCATTTATTGATATTTTTAATTCATCTGTACTTATGTCGGTTAGGCCTAAAATGGGGTGCTCTAATTGATGTGTGGTTGTTTGAATACTAAAAAATCGTACGTTCTGCCTAATATAGGGTGTTCTTTAATTACTGAGCTCACTTGTATACCAGGAATAGTACTTAATACTACTCCTTTTTGCGTTTCTGAGCAATGTATCAGAGGTGAGTGATCAAGATTAAAAGTAAAAAAGAAATTATCGATTTTTTTTATATTTTATCTAAGTTTGCACGACTCATAAATTTTTTTTTAGGCACTTGTACAATTTTAAAACAAGTAAGAGGATCTAGTCGGGAGCACCCGACTAGGGGATACCCTGAACCCTCTTCTTCCAACACCATATGCAGCTCGCGCTACGCGCTCGTTTGATTTAGTATTAATAAAGAAAAAATAAAATAATAAAAAAAAAATTGTTTCTTTGGCAGGGTTTGCACTCGCAACTAACCGCACCACTTACCGCTGCCTCTACTCAAGGGCCACACCAATAATTGAGAAAAAAACCAATTAAAATAGCAGCACAGAAAACCATACAATCGCACTTGCAATGCTGTTGATAGAATTCAAAGCAAACACGCATGAATGTGTGTGTGTGTACATGTATACAGTAATTCTTGGAATTTGCGCAGCAGTTATGCTGCTAACACGTGCGCGCATAACTTTTGTGTTTCTTAACCGATCATTAATGAAAATTTCGACAGTACATCTTATTGTAGAATACAATAAAGAATATTTGTGTATTCTCAAAAACTCAATTGCATATAAATTGTGGCTTAAATTGATGGGCAATCAAGTTGGATAATTAACTTGATTTATAGCTTTTCGGTGGTAGCGGGGAGGTGGCGATAGGTATAAAATGAAAGATACTTGATACATATATACTATTCTAGAAGCTATATGTCAAGTTTGGTGACGCTAGCTCATATTGTTTGCCGAAATTGCTCAAAAAACACGATTTTGATATCGATTTTTATCGATTGCTTGGAAACGGGGCAAGTCATCGAATATCGGAAACAAACTCGATCTGCGCGGGCATTAGGAGGACCTACAGATAGTCTCTAGCTCTTATAGGTTCTGATATCCTTGCGTTCATACATACGGACGGACGGACATACGGACAGACGGACAGACAGACAGACGGGCATGGCTAGATCGACTCGGCTATTGATGCTGATCAAGAATATATATACTTTATGGGGTCGGAGATTCTTCCTTCAGCGTGTTACATACATTTGCACAAATACAATATACCCTGTTTACCCATTTTTAATAGTAATAATTATATGTAGAATTGTTATTACTTTTAAGTCTGGTGTTTCCACCTCGAGTTTATTAATGTCATTGGAGGTGGAATCCACCGTCTTTGTGTCTATGAGGACCATTTTGGCCCAAGGGAATATATGTG
This sequence comes from Drosophila montana, assembly GCF_035044405.1. Taxonomy (NCBI): domain Eukaryota; kingdom Metazoa; phylum Arthropoda; class Insecta; order Diptera; family Drosophilidae; genus Drosophila; species Drosophila montana. The sequence continues at coordinate 31,627 of NW_026996362.1, read as the reverse complement.
TTAAAGTTAGTAATGTCTCCGTTTTGGATGACAATGTGTTTCCCTATATAAATGTACAATTTCCTACCTACTTTTTCGCATAGCTTTACAGGCTATGCTTCTAATCGGGCAGAAATGGTTCCGCTCAATTTTATAATTTTGTCTTAAATTTAATTATATTATAATAAGAGATCATTTTAACAGGTAGGTTGGTCAAGTTGTTGTCTTCATGGACCCTCGTTTATACTTGCAATGTATGCTGTAGAGTGGTCCCTCGCAGTCTGCTGGGCATGTTTGTTTCATCCTTGGGATCTGAGACGGTGGTGGTGGTGTTATTAATTGTTACTTGCTTAGGTAACTGATGAAGTGGTGAGTTGGGTCAAATTTTAAAAAATCTTATTCTGCCTGTAACTTTTGGACTGTTGCCCAAGCAGGTGGTGATGACTTTATGAATAATAGCTACTTAATGTGGGCTATTCTTTTATTTATTTGTGATTTTTGTCCTCTTGTCTTTTTGTTCTACTGCTTCCAGGCAGAGAATCGTGACCATTTCACGGTCGCCATGTGGAATTAGAAGAAGTGTCCGAAGATGTGTAATTCAGTTTAAATAACAAAAAACACGTATATTGTCTTGGCATGAGTTTATTCGAATATTTTTTATATCGTTCTTAAATGTTAGCTTAGCCTAAGGCTACATGTATATACTTATGCTGTTATCGGTTAACAGTTACAAATAGAGAGAGTGTGGTATGTGCATGCATTGGTGAGTACATATATGGTACTCTTAGCATGAGCTACATAAGCGTAGCGTGGGATATGCGCCGTCAGCTAAACGGTCAACTAAAGTACTAGCGGTCCGCACTGCGTAATATGAGCCTGAGTCAATAAACTCAAGTAGCTCTGCGCTTTTGGCTTTATATCTGTTATTATATGCAACAAAGTGTCGCATAATTATATATGTAAATACAGGGTGTAATTTAATGCATATACACACTACAATACATATTTATTGATTCTTTGAAAATATAGCAAGACATTTTTCCAATTACATTAAGTCGGCTTTTATTTAGTCCAAAATATAAATTGACAACTGAATCTAATGGGATTTCACTGGGTATTTTTATACCCTGAAGCCATTAAAAATGGGTAAACAGGGTATATTGTGTTTGTGCAAATGTATGTAACAGGCAGAAGGAAGCATCTCCGACCCCATAAAGTATATATATTCTTGATCAGCATCAACAGCCGAGTCGATTTAGCCATTTCCGTCTGTCTGTCTGTCCGTCTGTCCGCATGTATGAAAGCAGGGATATCAGAGCTTATAAGTGCTAGAGACTTGAAATTAGCTGTAGGTTCTCCTAATGCCCGCGCAGATCGAGTTTGTTTCCGATATTCGATAACTTGCCCCGTTTCCAAGCAATCGATAAAAATCGATATTGAAATCCTGTTTTTTGAGCAACTTCGGCAAATAATATGAGCTAGAGTCACCAAACTTGACATGTTCTTCTAAAATAGTATATATATATCAAGTAGCTTTCATTTTATACCTATCGCCACCTCCCCGCTACCACCGAAAAGCTATAAATCAAGTTAATTATCGAACTTGTATTGCCCATCAATTTAAGCCACAATTTATATGCAATTGAATTTTTGAGAATACACAAATATTCTTTATTCTATTTTAGAATAAGATGTACTCTCGAAAATTGCATTAAGATCGGTTAAGAAACACAAAAGCTATGTGCGCACGTGTTAGCAGCATAGCTGCTGCGCAAATTCCAAGAATTACTGTATACATGTACACACACACACACATTCATGCGTGTTTGCTTTGAATTCTATCAACAGCATTTCAATTGCGATTGTATTGTTTTCTGTGCTGCTATTTAAATTGGTTTTTTTCTCATTAAAGCTCAATTATTGGTGTGGCGCTTGAGTAGAGGCAGCGGTAAGTGGTGCGGTTAGTTGCGAGTTCGAACCCTGCCAAGGGAACTTTTTTTTTTTAATTTTTCTTTATTACTACTAAAGCAAACGAGCGCGTAGCGCAAGGTGCATTTGGTGTATATAAGAATAAGAGGGTTCAGGGTATCCCCTAGTCGGGAGCTCCCGACTGGAACCTCTTACTTGTTATCAAATGAGATTGCGCTGCCGGTATCTATGAGGCATTCTGTAATAATTAATAGCTTAATATTATGATTGAAGTAGATTTGTATTCACCTTACGTAGTTGTTGTCGCTCTCGCTTGCGCTCTTCTTAATTACACATTGAGCTACAAAATGGCCCATTTCGCCCCATTCGTAACAAGATCCAGGATCTTTGGTTTGCGGCAATCCTTCATAAAATGACCTCGGGAGTTGCAGTTTCTGCAACGTAGGTCATTGTTGTCCAGCGCCGTTGTTGATGTCACCCTGGGTTTGCTTACCCGCTCTTGCCTTGGAAGAACTTTGTTGGCAAACGCATGATGCATCTGCTCAGGATTAGCGAAACATTGAATCCGGGCTTGGTCGCGCAACGTCTCGGACAGTACTCCCTCGATGATTTGATCGTTTCGGCTAGCATCATCTTGTCTTCAAAATAAACCGCACATTTTTCTTGTATTTGCCATTTGCGTTGTTCGAATTCACGTCGCATGTCTGATTTTGAAATTTTTTCTTCGAAAGCCACGATCAGCTGATTGCCCAATGCTCCTATTGGCTCCAGAATGCGCGTTGAATTGGCATGCAACCAGTGTTGCGCTTTTCCTTTTAGCTTTTTCGTAAACGGCATGCGCAAGTAATTGTCGTCCAAATCATAGATTTGTGCAATGTTTTTAATTCGATTGACCCACATGCGTGTGCTACCGTTCCCATTGAATTCTAACGTCGCCCCTTTTGCGAGGGCGAGTGTTGCAGCTGATCTGCGATTCGTTGTAGTTTTTTCTCTTTCACGAGTTTATAGAGTTTCTGCAGCTGCTTGAATGCCAACGCCTCCGTCTCTGTCTCGACATTCGTTGTTGGCAACGCCGTTATCGCTGTCTCCGTTTTGACGTTCGTTGCTGGCGCCGCCGTTGTCGCCGACGTCGTTTGCCGTTACGTTTTGCTGCCGAACTTGCTGCAGCGCAATTTTGCTCGCATTTACTTCGCCTTGTATTTGCCTAATTACTCCAATGAGTTCGCATATATGTAAATTAATTTGGGCTTCTTCTTGTTGCTGGGTCGTCATGGCTCCGATCTGGCTGCTTTCCGTATTCAGCGGCTGCACAACATCTATGCTGTTGCTCCTTGGTCGTGCCTGTCTGTTCCCCAAGTTAGCTGATTCCAGCATGTCCACATCGTCGGCGTCTAAACCTGGGGCACTGCCGCGTATGTGCGAATGTGTTAAGACGAGTAATCAATTCCGCCTTGCTTCCTGTCGTCGGTGCTCCTAAGACAGATAGCCAATTTTTCAATTAAATGACCGTGAAAATGTTCAAATCCATTTTTTTTTGTGTTTTTGGTAGGTTGAACCTCTTTTGAATTTGTAGAAGACAAATGCCGCTTTCAAAGTAAAACACACGATTTATCTCGATACGGTTTTTTATTCGAATGTTCGATCGCGACTGACTCCGCGTTCGTTTTATCCTTACAGACTAAAGGAGAATTGACAGTAAGTTTATGCATGTATGAGCGAGACAAGGAGTATTTGGACTTGTCGAGCTCTTCTTGCAAGAATTAGAGTACAAGACGAATGGTCGAATTGGGAGCACTTGAGATAAACGGGAAATTGTTGACTTACTGGCCTTGACTATGTGTCTGCATGTATGTATGTCTGTACGTGTATTTATCCTACTACATGTGTCGATATGTCCAAGGTCTGTAGGCAGTACTTTCCTGATGTGGTCCTGGTTGAATAAGTGTATGGTGTTCTTTGTCTCGTCCACGTAAGTCTCGTTCATGTTCGTAGTGTGTCCCAGGTAACCGTACTTTTCCCAAAAAGTCAACTCACCGTCTGCTACAAGTATGTAGTCGGAGGGAGTGTAATTTGTCAGTTTCAATGTTGCGGTCGTTAGTGCGATTGGTATCAGTATAAAATTACCTATAAGCCTAGAGAGAGTAAATTTATCTTAGAAGAAATGTAATAAACTTTTTTTACTTAAGTAATAGAAGTATCTTTAAACGTACTACTTGAGGTTGTTCTTATGGACCACCCTCCCTTTTATATGATCGTTTCTTCAGTATATAATGGTGTTAGTTCTGTATCTAGTCGTTTGTTTATTTTTAGCCATACTCGTTCTTCTGTTTGTAATTCCCTATGTGACCTACCATTATTTAATTGTTCGAGGCTCTTGTCTTGGGCTCTATCGAGTTTTTTTCCTTTCTTGAGATTCTAACTCTATTCTGTTAGTGACGGAACGAATGGTTCTATTATATGCAATGGTGGATAGGAGGATTAGGTCAATAGTGTCGTTAATTTTGTTTTCATATTTCAAGCAAAGGGCTATATATATGAAATATTTGTTTAATTTTTTATTGGGCGGCGCGGTGCGCTGTTTTGTGTTCGGTGATGACAATTTCCCCTTGTTCGGTTTAGTTGGTTATGTCCGCGACCAGGTGCTTAGAATAATTGAAAGTTGTTGGGGGGAATGTCTCTACTAGCGTGGATAAAGGCTAGTATCGGAAGTTTGCAGAGTAATGAGTTGACTACGTCAGTTTTGACCAAGTCTTGTAGTGTCTGCCATACGGCCTCTCTGTCTGAGTATCGGACCACATGTCTTTGTTTGTCCTTGAAGAGGAGAAACGTTCTAACCGAGGGAATTGTGCATCCTCAATGAGGATTTGGTTACGGAAACAGTTTATTGGTGTTTCCATTGTTAAATGGTGTATGCAAGGAACTGCTCACTGTGAATTGTGGCGATATTTGAATCTTCTTCCGTATGTGAATCGGAGTCGTTGTTTAAAGCATTTAGGCGAGACAGGTCGTCAGCCACATAATTTTCTTTACCTGGCTTGAAATCCCTTATCCAACGCTTAATCTTTGCGTTAGGATTTTTATCTGATACCGTGACCGTTAGTGGCTGAAGATCTGTGTAAATATTTAGGTTCCTAACACCATACATGTACTTTCGTAAGTTCTTGAGGGCGCATACGATGGACAATTGTTCTCGCTCGTTCGTCGCAAAGTTTATTCCATTGTCCCGTAGTGTCCGGGAGATCATTGTGATTGGTCTACCAACTTGGGCTAGCACTGCCCCTAGGCCGTGCGCCGAAGCGTCTGTCGTTAAGTTGAATGGTCTTTCAAATCGGAGTATATCAGAAGCACGTCTTCTGATGACAAATGTCTTTTAGTTTATTGAAGGGATTTAGCTGCTGTAAGCTTAAATTAATCGGAACCTACCTGGACTGATTAGCACTTATTTTGCCGTTGTCACCTGAGAGAAGGTCCGTTAGCGGTTTCGCAATGGTGGCGAGGCCTTTTATAAAGCACCTGTAGAAGCTAGATAGGACCAAAAAGGACCTAAGGCAGAACAAGGTACTTGGAGGATGGTTGTTCTTGATTGCCTGAATTTTTTCAGGCAACGTTGTTTTTCCACCTCTTGGCACAACAAATCTCAGGTATTCCACGCTTTTTTTGAAAACTTGGATTTTTCCTGCGTCAAATAGACTTTTAAGGACCCAATCAATGTCTTCGATGTGGTCTTCCTTATTCTCTGAGAAGATGATTACGTCATCCACATAGACGTAACAGGTCTTCCCGATTTGTTCCCGTAGGACGTCGTCGATCGCCCTTTGGAATATGCTGGGGGCATTTTTCAGCCCAAATGGAAGTCTACAAAATTCGTACTTGCCATTGTTTACGGAAAAACTGTCTTTTCCCGATCTTTCTTCGCCAGCTCAATCTGGTGGAAGCCCGAAGTAAGGTACAGTGTTCAAATACTGGGCCTTACCCATATTTGACAGTATTGCCGAAATGGTGGGTTCGGGTTATTTATTGACTACGGTTTTTTGATTGATTTTTCTAAAATCATTTACTAACCGCTTTTTTCTGTGGCCATGTTTATCCAGACCTTTTTTGTCAACAGCCCAGATAGGGTGGATCTGGACGGCCTTATTATGCTATCTGCTAGAAGTCGACTTGTGCATTGACAAAGTCAACTACGCTTATTGGGTACGGATATAGCTCAAAGTATACCGGTTCCCCGTCTTTGCGGATTGTGGCTACAGAATTTATATCATAAGGCAAGGACTCGTTAGGGTTCGAAAATACCTTTCATATTTGCTTGTTCAATTTGTTAAAAGTTTCTTTGACAGGAGAAGGTACCTCGTCATCATTGATTTAAAAAAAATTAATGTTATGGCATTTCATAAATTGGATCGGTTCTGAACCATGATCACGGTCAATCATATTTTTTGATAGATTGACATTTGCATTTATTTTAAAAGATCGAGACCGATAATGCCGTGGAAACCCTTACATTTTGTAGTATGAAAAAATAGGACTTGACCTTAAACAAATAAATAGGGCACTTTTGATCTATTGTTGTGTAACCGTGTATTGATGTTACCTGGAATGGTTTTTCGACTGGCGCAAAGTGTGCCAGCCCTGTAATTGGTTTACTATAATTTTTGGAAGCCCCCAGTCCGTATAAGAGCTAGAGACTTGAAGGCTGAAGGTCCTTCTAGTCCATGCGCAGATCGAGTTTGCTTCAGATATTGGATAACTTGCCCCGTTTCCAAGTAATCCATAAAAATCGATATCGAAATCCTGTTTTTTGAGCAATTTTGGTAAATAATAGGAGCTAGAGTCACCAAACTTGACATGTAGCTTCTAGAATGGTATATATATATCAAGTATCTTTCATTTTATAGCTATCACCACCTCCCCGCTACAACCACATAGCCATAAATCAAGTAAATTAACCAATATATGCTGCAATAAGTACAATAAGATGTAGAAAATTTCATTAAGATCGGTTGAAAAACACAGAAGTTATTAAATAAAGCATGTTATTGCTGGCCTCGAGTTTGGGGCAGCAAGCGTAAATTGGAAGAATTTTTGTACACACACACATTCATGCACGTCTTCTTTGAATTCTATCAACAGCATTGCAATTGCGATTGTATTGTTTTCTGTGCTACTATTATAATTCGTTTTTTTCTTATCAAAACTCAATTATTGGCTTGGCTGTTGAGTAGAGGCGGTGGCAAGTAGTTCGGTCAGTTGCGAGTTGGAACCCTATCGAGGAGACTAGTTTTTGTTTTCTCGCTGGTGTGGCTGTTGAGTAGAGGCGGCAGCAAGTAATGCGGTCAGTTGCGAGTTCGAACCCTGCCAAGCGATTTTTTTTTTAAATTTATCTTTATTACTGCTAAAGCAAGCGAGCGCGTAGCGCGAACTGTATTTAGTGTTGGAATAAGAGAGTTCAGGGTATCCCTCATAATTGATGCTCATTGTATTTGGCATAATTTGTCGCGAACGCATAGCGATCATTGCTCACTTCTGCGTCCTGTACAAGGGCCAAGGCTATTGGCAAATATTTTGGTTGGGCTGGGAAAACCGCTACCCTAAGTGACTTCTTGAGTCCGGAGACAAATGTCTGCAAGGCTTCACTTCTATATTTCTCATTTAAGACATTTGCTGCCGCTGGATCGTATGACATGAGGGTTTTATTTGTAAGAAGTGTAAGTTTCTTTTCAATTTCGTCGTAATATTTGGGTAAGGGCATCTCGCCCTGCCTCAATTTATTCAGCTCTTGTTGGATGAAACAAACTGGTGTCTTGTCAAAGTGTGTGAAATCTAAACGGGCCATAATCGCGTCGAAGTTTAGGACAGTGTTATAAGAAGCTAACGTTGCGTTTGCAGAACCTCTTACTTTTTTGAGTATAATTGAAACTGCCTGGTAATGTTTAGAGCTGCCATTGAATGGCTTGAAAATTTCATACGCATCAATCGCTGCCTGTCGCCAACGCACATAGTCTTCCTGTTTGCCATAAAATTCTGGAATATATTTTACTATATCTAATGGTTTATCACACCTGATTTCCTCGATAACTTGTACCCTTTAGTAAACTTCTACTTGGGGAGTTTTGACTCTTACAGAGTTAATATGGTCTGTTACTGTTTTCAATTCTTCCTTAACAGTTGTTGTATGTTGAGTGATAGCGGCTAATTCAGCTTTAAAAACTGCCGCTTGGTGTGTGAAGGCGGTGTTGACCGCCGCTTCTATAAGAGTCACAATTTCTTGTGTGTTCATCTTGACCTGGGCACTGGGTATTATGCTTTCGTCACTACTATCGTTGACGGTCGGAGACCTGTACATTTGTATGAAGCAATGGCTTTATGTTTTGGCTCTACTTATTACAGCAGAAAACAACAATTTTTATATTTTTTATTTTAAATATTTCACAAATTACACTGATCAACAAAATTCTTTTTTTATTTAATATATTGTTTTGAACAGAAAAACGAAAGATGACTATATAAATACTTTACTTACATGAATTCATATTTCTAATGGTGAGCCGGTGCGGTGGTGCAAATGCGATACGGACGGCAAGGGCTTCCTTCTTGATAATGCCTGTAGCTGCAGCGTCGTTGTTTTATTTTTTAATATTTGTTGTTGTCGTTGTTGTTGTTTTTCTTTTTATTTAACTCGCTCAACACTTTGTGTTGGGATTTTATTTTTATACCCTGAACCCATTGAAAATGGGTAAAAAGGGTATAATGTATTTGTGCAAATGTATGTAACAGGCAGAAGGAAGCATCTCCGACTCCATAAAGTATATATATTCTTGATCAGCATCAATAGCCGAGTCGATCTAGCCATGTCCGCCTGTCTGTCCTTCCGTTTGTCCGTCTGTCTGTCTGTCTGTCTGTCCGTATGTCCGTATGTATGAACGCAAGGATCTCAGAACCTATAAGAGCTAGTGCCCGCGCAGATCGAGTTTGTTTCCGATATTCGATAACTTGCCCCGTTTAAAAGTAATCTATAAAAATCGACACGATTTTGAGCAGTTTTGGTAAATAATAAGAGCTAGAGTCACAAAACTTGATATGTAGCTTCTAGAATAGTATATATACATATATGTAGGATTCGGGAAAGTTCCAGAAGAGCAAGTAGCCGAGCAACGCGCAGTGGTGGCCGTTATTGAACGGCGACAACAATAGAGAGCCAGAAGGCTACAAGAGAGAGCAAACAGTCAGGGCGTCCGCTCTGAGTAAAAACGATCAGTGAGTCAGTCTATGCCGATTTCTCGCAGGCTACACACGCATTAGTGACTCGTTAAAGTCTATTAAGGCTACACAGAAATTACATATGTACAGTATTATTAACTACATAGCATTATAAGCTACAATTATCCAAATAAAATAAATAAACATAAAAATAATACAACGCCGTCTCAGAGTTATTCATAACGGAAAACTGGAGACCACATTTTTGGGGGCTCAGGCGTTATTTTGGAATTAGTTAAAAGCCATATGCTAAAATTGTGTAAATTGTGCGGTGCTGTACTGGACTAGTTCTGCTGTTGAACTTTTGCGATTTTCAAAGTTGAAAAGTAAAAAGAAAATTCAGCTCAAGTGCGACTGAGAATGCAAGCGTCTGGTGAAATTCTAGGAATGGTGAATTGCCTAGGATTGTTAAATTCAGCACAAGCAAAGCAGCATTAAGAGGCACGAGAAATCGATTTAAACGACAACGAAAAAGGCGATCAAAGGGAGACGAATCTTGTTAATTAAAGAAAAAGAAAGAAAATAAAGCAAGAGGCTGGTGCGTTCGTGCTGTGGAGCAAGGACAGTTGTCGGGAGCTCCCGACTAGGGGATACCCTGAACCCTCTTATTCCAACACCAAATGAACCTCGCGCTACGCGTTCGTTTGCTTTAGTAGTAATAAAAATAAATTTAAAAAAAAAGTTCCCTTGGCAGGGCTTAAACTCTCAACTTACCGCATTACTTGCTGCCGCCTCTGCGCAACAGCCACACAGGCCAAAAATAAAAAATAAAAGAAAATTCAGCTCAAGTGCGACTGAGAATGCAAGCGTCTGGTGAAATTCTAGGAATGGTGAATTGCCTAGGATTGTAAAATTCAGCACAAGCAAAGCAGCATTAAGAGGCACGAGAAATCGATTTAAACGACAACGAAAAAGGCGATCAAAGGGAGACGAATCTTGTTAATTAAAGAAAAAGAAAGAAAATAAAGCAAGAGGCTGGTGCGTTCGTGCTGTGGAGCAAGGACAGTTGTCGGGAGCTCCCGACTAGGGGATACCCTGAACCCTCTTATTCCAACACCAAATGAACCTCGCGCTACGCGTTCGTTTGCTTTAGTAGTAATAAAGATAAATTTAAAAAAAAAGTTCCCTTGGCAGGGCTTAAACTCTCAACTTACCGCATTACTTGCTGCCGCCTCTGCGCAACAGCCACACAGGCCAAAAATAAAAAATAAAAGTTTCTTTGGTAGCGTTCGAGCTCGTAACTGACTGCGCTACTTTCCGCCGCCTCTACTCAATAGCCACACCAATAATTAAGTCTTAATGAGAAAAAAACGAATTCAAATAGCAGCACAGAAAACAATACAATCGCAATTGCAATGATGTTGATAGAATTCAAAGAAGACGCGCATGAATGTGTGTGTGCACATGTATACAGAAATTCTTGGAATTTACGCTTACTGCTGCACGTGTTAGCAGGCCAAAACACATTTTCTTTCGTGTTTCTTAACCGATCTTTATGAAATTTTCAGTAGTAGATCTTATTGTACTATAAAATATTCGTGTATACTCAAAATGACTATTGCATTTTAATTGTTGCTTAATTAGGTAGGCAATACAAGTTGGTTTACTAACATGATTAATAGCTTTGTGGTAATAGCGGGGAGGTGGCGTAAGCTATAAAATAAAAGATACTTGATATACATATCTAGAAGCAAAATGTCAAGTTTGGTGACTCTAGCTCTTATTATTTACCACAATTGCTCAAAAAACATGATTTCGGTGTTAAATTTTATCGATTACTTGGAAACGAGGCAAGTTATTGAATATCAGAAACAAACTCGATCTGCGCGGGTACTAGGAGGACCTACAGCTAAAATTTCAAGTCTCTAGATCTTATAGGTTCTGAGATCCTTGCGTTCATACATACGGGCGGACGGACGAACGGACGGACGGACGGACGGACAGACTGACAGACAGACAGACGGACATGGCTAAATCGACTCGGCTGTTGATGCTGATCAAGAATATACATACTTTATGGGGTCGGAGATGCTTGCTTCTGCCTGTTACATACATTTGCACAAATACATTATACCCTTATTACCCATTTTCAATGGGTTCACGGTATAATAATTACCAAAGGTAAAACGAAAATAATTGGCGATATTTTCGCGATATCGGCGAGACGAAGTTAAGGGGACTGTCGAAAATTAATTTTATACTTGTCATTAACATACTGTTAAGTAACATTGGCATTTCGATATACATTTATCTCTATATATAAAACTGTTTGTCCTGACTGACTGACTGACTGACTGACTGACTGACTGACTGACTGACTGATTGGTGATCAACGCACAGCCCAAACCGTAAGAGCTAGGAAGCTGAAATTTTCACTGTAGCTACCTTATGTGATGTAGGTGCACGTTAAGACGGGGTTTCGGGAAATTCCACCCGCAAGTGTGGAAAAATCGCGAAAAACGTTTGTATGTATTTTTTTTTGTTTACCATCCGATCGGCCTCAAACTTATTTTCAAAGATCTTTGTTCAAATTCATTTGAGGGGTGTTTCACACTTTTCGAAAAATCCGTTCCTCCTTGGTGGAAATGGAGGTCAAAGATTTGGTGGGTAACGTTTCGCGCTCAAATTCATTTCCAGAGATCTTAAAGAAAAATCATTTGAGACGTTTTTCACACTTTTCGCAGAATTCAAACTTCTTCGGGGGGAATGCGATTAAAAGATTTTTTGGGTGAAGTTTTAAATTGTGTCCGATTTGCTTCAAACTTATTTTCAAAGCTCTACATAAGAATGTAATGAATACGTGTTTCAGCGATTTATGAAATTCCACTCGCAACAGTGGTAAATTGGCGGAAAACGTTTGTTTGAAAGTTATTTGTTTACCGTCCGATCAGTTTCAAAATCATTTTAAATTTGTTTGAGAACATTGATTTTATAACATACGTGCCACGGGCAAGGCCGGGTTATACCCGCTAGTGTTAAATATAGTTTAATACAGTGTCAAGCAATAAGTTGTGAACAAAAGTTTAGGAGCATTTAATTTAATTTGGAAATATTTTCAATACATTTAAATTAAAGAATTAAGTTATTACATGAGTAGAGACGAGAGCATTGCTCATGGCGGATTTGCGTATTAAACTAACAGAGCTAAGCATTGATGCAAGTGGTAGAAAAGCGGAATTGCAAAATAGTCTGCTTGCTCACTATGGACTTCCAGTGAATAATGATCAAGGAAGCAGTGCTGAGGGAGATGAGGATTAATTTACAACGGTGAACGATAATGTATCGAATCAGGATAGAAATCCTAGTGATGTAGGTCAGAACCGTCAAATAGAAACTCCGCGTTTGGCTAGGCCATGGTTCACTTTGAAGGATGTCGAAGGTAGTGTCACACAATTCTCATAAATCAGTGGATTGAAGAACTTGAGGAATTTGCACTTACGGTAGACTGGAGCCAGTTGCAGTTGTTCATTTATGCAAAGCAGTTGCTCGTTGGTGCGGCCAAATTATTTATACGCAGCCAACGAGATATTCGCGATTGGTATAGTTCGAAAGTTGCATTGTGCGATGAGTTTGGTGTTAGGGCATCATCGGCAAAAATACATCGTAGGCTTAGCAAGCGTCAGCAGAAGAAGAGCGAAACACTGCATGAATTTTTGTATGCGCTGATGGAGATAGCAAAGCCGATAGATTTGGAAGAGGAAAGTTTAATAGAATATTTCATAGATGGTATACCGGATACCAAAGCAAATTAAGCTCTATTGTACCAAGCCAGAAATATAAGGCAGTTAAAGATGCGGATTGAAGGGTACCAAAAGATGCTAGGGCCGTTAAAGCAAATAGATAAAAATAGCTCGCAGATGGGCATAAATGAGAACGTCGCAGGTAAAAAATCGGAACCAGTAAGAAAATGTTACAAGTAAGGTGATCTCTCACATTTACGCAAAGACTGTCCGCAAATTGAATTCAAGTGTTTCCGTTGCAATCAACCAGGGCATAGAGCAGCTCAGTGCAAAATGGACGGGCATATAAAGCAAGAAACGAAAACAAATCTTGTTCAGGATGAGGGTGAAATAAATCCAGCAAGCTTGTTTACCCCTTTCGGTCTAGAACTGAAGTATGATGTTCATTTAAAGGTAATTTTTAAAGGACTTGTGGATACAAGAGCAGATTTGTGATTGCTACGCCGGAATGTTTTTGCAAAATTAGGAGTCGACAAGTTATCGGTTCGTGAAAAATGTTTGACAGGCATTGGAGAGAGTCAGATAGTAACATTTGGACAATCCCAGTGCATATAGATGGAATCGATATGCATGTCGAGTTTCATGTTATTTCCGATGAACACATGGCGTTTGACGCTATTTTGGGCAGAGCGATTCTTGAAACCACCGATATGAAAGTGAAAAAACATGGAACAGAGTTTGTACGCAGGGTGGCCAGTGATAGTGAATTCAGGAATCAAAGTTATTGTAAACAAAAAGCCCAGGGCTCATGCGCCGATTTAATTAATTTAATGAATTCAAAACCTATGTATGTTGAGCTCAGAGCAAAGTGAGGCAGGTGATGAGGTTTTCCTGTCAGGTTTAACACAGACGCAGTCAAATAGAGTGAGAAGGATGATAAACGAGTATAATCCGAAGAAAAGCGTAAGCTGTCCCGTAGAAATGAAGATAGTGTTAACGAATGAGATACCAGTTTACCAGCATCCGAGGCGCTTAGCGTTCAGTGAGCAGAAAGATGTAGACGATCAAGTTGAAGAGTGGCTTGCGGACAAGATTATAAAGCCCAGTACATCCGAATATGCTTCACCCATTGTTCTGGTAGCAAAGAAAAACGGGAAAAAGCTACTATGTTGCGATTATCGCAGGTTGCATGAAAAGATAGTGCGCGATAACTTTCCGATGGTGCAAATGGACAGTGTCATTGAGAATTTGCAGGGAGCACTGATTTTTACTACGTTGGATTTAACGAATGGATATTTTCACGTACCAATAGAGGCACAGTCACAGAAATATACTTCTTTTGTAACGCAGAAAAAGCAGTATGAGTTTTTGTATGTACCATTTGGTATCTAAAACTCACCTGCAGTATTTACGAGACTTATTATGTCTGTTATGCGTTAGCTAATAAACAATGGTGATGCAGCCGTGTACATTGATGATATCGTCATCCCAAGCATAGATGTTCAGGAAGGCTTACAAAAGTTACAGACAGTTCTTGAAGTGGCAGCAAAAAATGGCTAGCGTATTAATTGGACCAAATGTCAGATTTTACAGAAGAAGGTAAATTTTTAGGGTACATTTTGGAAAACGATACTATTAAACCAAGTGAGGAGAAAACGCAGGCAGTAGCAAATTTTCCAATACCCCGTGATAAACAAGGTGTTCAACGTTTTCTTGGCTTGACTTCGTATTTTAGGAAATTTTTCGAGGGATATGCAGTAATTGCTAAGCCGTTGTCAGACATGCTTAGGAAGGATTTAAAGTTTGAATTTAAGGAGTTACAGCAGTTGGCAGTCGAACAGTTAAAAATGGCGTTAACCAGTAGACCACTTCTTATGTTGTATAATCCTAAATTGGCTACAGATATTCATACAGATGCATCTAAGATTGGGTTTGGGGCTGTATTATTGCCGAGAAACCAAGAATATCGCTTGTTGCATTCTGTAATGTACATGATTCGTAAAACAAAGCCATGAAACAAAGCGAGGAAAAGTATCACTCATACGATCTCGAAGTGCTTGCAGTCATAGGAGCTTAGACAAAATGGCGAGTTTATCTCTTGGGAACGAAATTTAAGATCGTAACCGATTGCAATGCGCTCGCCATGACGATTAAAAAGAAGGAGGGGCCGTAGAGAGTAGCACGATGGGCGATGTTTCTACAAGACTTTCATTACGAAATAGAGCACCGCTCAGGTACGAAAATGAGACATGTAGATGC
This sequence comes from Drosophila montana, assembly GCF_035044405.1. Classification (NCBI taxonomy): domain Eukaryota; kingdom Metazoa; phylum Arthropoda; class Insecta; order Diptera; family Drosophilidae; genus Drosophila; species Drosophila montana. The sequence continues at coordinate 16,523 of NW_026996362.1, read as the reverse complement.
ATTAAGCAGAATAACTTGTTTCGTTCTGACTGACAGTCTCAAATGGAGACAGAGATAATCCAAATTGCTCACAGACAGGGACATTTTTCGGCAAAGAAAACGGAATGCTTGATAGAAAAGTCATGTTTTATTCCAAAACTGAAGGAAAAAGTGGCTCTGATAGTCGGTAGTTGTGTCGAGTGCATTCTGGTAAATACAAAGTATGGCAGACAAGAAGGTTACCTAAGTGATAAGCCATTAGTAACGTATCATATTGATCACGAGGGGCCGATTAAAATAACCAAGAAGCGTTATAATCACATTTTAGTTATTGTCGATGGATTTTTAAAGTATGTCTGGTTATATCCAACTCGCAGTACAGGAGCCGAAGGAGTTATAACTTGCTTAGAGAGGCAGGCTATTAATTTTGGTAACCCATATAGGATTGTGTCAGACAGAGGTGCGGCGCTTACAGCAAATCTTTTGAAAAGATTACTGCGACAAGCATATGATACAGCATTTGCTGATAACCACAGGTGTTCCACGCGGTAACGGACAAGTCGAGCGAATGCACAAAATTGTAGTGCTCATGTTGACAAAACTAAGTTTAGAGACCCCATCATGGGGTCCTACCTACGTACAAGCACGTAGGTAGGGTACAACAGCTAAATAACAATACAGAGCCCAGATGTACAAAGATAACTCCGTTCAAAATCTTGACAGGTTGTGACATGCGTTGTTCAAAAAATCCGGAGCTCAAAGAGTTGGTGCAGCAGTCTCTTATAGATGAGCTGGAGGACGAGCGTGAACGATTAAGAAAGCAAGCAAGGGAAAATATAAAGGTATTACAAGATGAGAATAAACGAGCATTTGATTTGAATAGAGAGGTAGAAAAGCGATACAAGATAGACGACTTGGTTGCGATTAAGCGCACTCAGTATGGAGTAGATGTTGAAGTTGAAGGGAAAATATCTTGGTCCGTACAAAGTGCTAAAGATACACAAACATGGCAGATATGACGTAGAGAAATTAGGTGATGGAGAAGGTCCTTGTAAAACGTCTACGGTAGCAGAATTCGTGAAAGAATTCGGGACGAATTCCATGTCAGGAGGGCCGAATGTAGGATTCGGGAAGTTTCCAGAAGAGCAAGTAGCCGAGCGAGCAACGCGCAATGGTGGCCGTTATTGAACGACGACAACAATAAAGAGCCAGAAGGCTACAAGAGAGAGCAAACGGTCAGGGCGTCCGCTCTGAGTGAAAACGATCAGTGAGTCAGTCTATGCCGATTTCTCGCAGGCTACACACGCATTAGTGACTCGTTAAAGTCTATTAAGTTTACACAGAAATTACATATATACAGTATTATTAACTACATAGCATTATAAGCTAAAATTATCCAAATAAAATAAATAAACATAAAAATAATACAACGTCGTTTCAGAGTTATTTATTACGGAAAACTGGAGACCACCTATATATCAATTATCTCTCATTTTATAGCTATCACCACCTCCCCGCTACTATCGCAAAGTTATAAATCAAGAAAAAAAACAATTTATGCTGTCCACCAATATGAGCCACAATTTGAATCCAATTGACTTTTTGACAATACACAAATATTCTATAGCACAATAAGCTATAGATGCTGTAGAAAATTTCATCAAGATCGGTTAAAAAATCGGCTAAATTCTTGCATTTTAGCTCGTTTTTGTTGGCAAGGGTACCTAAGTGTTGGCATGTGTGCATCTAAAAGTTTTTGGACTTGCTATTCACACATACTTGCATATTCTGTATATGAATTTTTATGCGCTTGGGTGCCTGTTGGTCCCTGCCTATCTGTCCGGACAGACGGACAAACAGACGAACATGGCAAGATCGACTCGACCATTGATGCTGATCAAGAATATATGTATGTACTTTATGCGGTCGGAAATGCTTCCTTCTGCCTGTTACATACATTTGCACAAATACATTATACCCTTTTTACCCATTTTTAATAGCTTAAGGGTATTCGTTTTTTTCCCACTAAGATTCAATTATTGGTGTGGCTGGTGAGTAGAGGCGGCGGCATGTAGAGCGGTCTGTCATGAGTTCGAAACCTACGGGGGAAACTATTTTTTTTTTTTTGCTGGTGCGGTTACTGAGTTGAGGCGGCGGCAAGTAGTGCGGTTAGTTTCGAATTCGAACCCTACCAACGGAACAATATTTTTTAAATTTTTCTTTATTATTACTAAGCGCGTAGCGCGAACTGCATTTGGTGTTGGAAGAAGAGGGTTCAGGGTATCCCCTAGTCGGGAGCTCCCGACTAGAACCACTCACTTGTTAATATTATTCTTTTTATAATTTCAAGCTTACGCTCATCTAAACTACTTGTATTAACTTGAATACAAACCACAATGAAGTTAGGATGGATAACCAAAGCATTCCGGGGAAATATTTTCTCAACTAAACTAAACGATCTTTGGCAATTTCAATGTAGTGTAACTCTCAATATACAGGAATAATTAACCGTTATTATGAGTTTTGCCCGCCAACATCAAATGCAATCTAGAATAGTTACAAATCATACTGTTCCCAACTCTTCTTAACAATGGAGTGTCCACGTTCAACCTCGAACTTCCATGGAGTTTCTACCCATACAGCTTATATAAACAAACTATATCAAATACTATCAGGCAAATTATGTTCATTTCCCTATCGTGTAAATAGGTTTTCCGATAGAGACTACGTACTTTAGGATCCAATATGCCTAATAGAGGGAACTTGGTGGTAGTTGTCTCTCGTCTCTAGCCTCCCTACCATAGCAAAAATCGTAGTTTGCCCCTATACGAGACTCTAACGCATTAACGAATTTTAACAGTATTCAGCATGCTACTCGAAAGATACGATAAATACTCAACGATTTATATTCAAATATTACAAAATCATTTAATTTGCGAAAAGCGGTTGGATTATACTTAAAAATACCAATTTTGACTAGTTATTTTAACAGTATTTTAGCATTTGGAATAAGGCAGACAGCTTCAGATGCATATTTATACCCTTAAGCTATTAAAAATGGGTAAAAAGGGTATAATCAAAGACAATATAAACACTAAGATGAGTAACGCCCATACATTTGAATGCGATGCAAAATTTCTAGCCTGGCCTTTCATCTGGCCTTTGAGGCTTCGCACGACATGCCTGCCGACGGCTGTTCGTTCAGACGAACGAATGCCAAAGTCGCGGCTTGCTGATGCTGACACGAGCAACGAAGTTAGTCGCCAGCCAGCCTTCAGCAAAACTGGTCGATGGTGCTTTGCATTGCTTCGTTTTCGAAGTACATTGAGCGAAAAAGTTTTAAACTTGAAGAATAAAATAATTTTTTTACAAAGCGTATCTTGTGCAATAACTATGTTAAGAAAATAGTACACATAGATTGATTTCACTTTTGTTTTTGGACAGTGTATGCTCTAGAGAAATTCTTGTCTCAGCCAATTGCGCGCAAGCACCTGTGTTTGTATGAGTGAATTATGCATGCATAAGAACATCAAATTATATATATATGTGTTGTTATTCACTGCTCTGGCTTTGGCTGGCAAAGAAATAAATTTTCTTAGCTTTCTAGCGCTGATCATGCATGATCTTTCCCAAATTTGTATTCACATATGAATGTATGTTCTGTACTGAGGTCATTGATAGCAACTTTATCGTCGAAAGAAATCAGAAATGTTCCAGAGACCAACTGTGCGACGCCCTTGTTGTCGGTGATATTGACGTTAGGGTCGTTGATGATGATGACCCCTTCATCTAATATTGCAACGTGGTAAAGATGGCTGGTGTGAGTGCTGCAGTGGGCATCAGCTCCGGAGACTGGCTTCTCTACACAAGTTGTGGTATCTCGCATCTTGCAGAAGGTGGTGCTTATTGCCGATTTGCACTTCTCGACCGCAAAGATGTAGGCTCCACAGTCACTGACAGTATAGTCTGAAGGTCCAGAGAAACTCCTCTATGTTGAACAGGGTAAACGGTAATCTTTCTACAAACACACTTAGGCTAAGGATACGTGACTAAGAAGTATAGTGAATCATTATTTTGAAAAGCCTGTTCATTAGCTACTTCTTAAACTAATATTGGTGAGATGATATCAACGGCCACTTGCTTTAAATCGATATCGTCCAATATGACTGGGGCAATGAGGTTCGCTTCAGCGAGAGAATTGAAAATATTAAATCTCTAAGTCTGCTATTGCAATCCGATTTTTTGCCAATATTGTTTTAAGCTAATTAGCCCTATATGCTCCTTCACTTTTGTGAATCGAGCTTAGAATTTTTTCTTATTCCTGAAGCCGAGACGGTGTTTTACTGTTAATTTCTATCTGAATCTATTAGCTGTCCCTGTTTAAACTTTATCTGCTCCCAGTCGTCGAAATCGGAAGTACCTGCAACTATCTTAAGAGCGCTCCCTAACAGATTAATGCTACGGGCCTGTCTATGGTGCACTCTTAATGTAGAAATTAGCGTTTCTATATGCCTTAAGTCGGTGGTAAGTAAGTATCTGTATTATGTGGTCTTGTGAAAATAGTTCCAAAGTCTTCTTTGTCTCACCCCCGTATGATTCGAACGACGTCACGTTAGTTGTCTGTCCCAAGTAGCCGAAGTCGTCCCAAACAATCGCGTCTCCGTCTATGACGGGTACATAGTCCGAGTGCGTATAGTCCGTCAGTTTTTTTATTGTTGCTGAGAGATCGAAAATCAACAGCAGGCCAAGACACATAAAGTAGTAAAGGATTAAAAGAAAATGTAATGAAAAACAATGCCTATAAAATTTTCTTACTTAATATTGTCCACCCTCCCTTTAGTGTGAACGGTCGACCCAAAATCTGATTCTACAACCCCTTCCACGTGGAATGGGGTTAATTTGTTTCCTTATATTTTATTGGACTTCGCCAAAACCTTTTCTCCTATTTGATATGATTTGTTCGGCGTGTTCTTGTTTTCTCGTTCTCTATTCTTCCGCTGGGCCTCTTATATTTTTGCCTTATGCCAACCTCAAAAGCTGCACACTTAAAGTGTATGACTTCCATTGGTTTTTTATTGGTAATGGAATGTACCGCAACTTAACCATTGCAGGTGATGTGCAGTGAAGGTGCATTTGAGATTTGGATACCATTATAATTGGAAAAATAAATTGCCTTCACCTCTAAGAACAGGTTTATAAGTTGCAGAAGAGCCATCTTTACGTCCACGATTGCCCGTGAAGCGATTGGCTGAACTACAGCGAACTTAGAACATTTGTCGATTTACGTGAGCAAATGTTTGCGGTCGGTGGAAAATACATCCACGTGTAAATTTTGTCCGATATACGATGGAATTGATGTAACGCCTTGTTCCTGTTTGTGGGGTGCCTGCGTATTTGATCTTTGCGCATGCTCTACAGTTTTCCGCGATTTCTATTGCTAAACGGCTCATTCTTGGGAAGAAATAATGTCGCATTATTTCAGCTCCGGAGACTGGCTTCTCCACACAGGTTGTGGTATTTCGCACCTTGCAGAAGGTGGTGCTTATTGCCGATTTGCACTTCTCGACCGCAAAGATGTAGGCTCCACAGTCACTAACAGTATAGTCTGAAGGTCCAGAGAAACTCCTCTATGTTGAACAGGGTAAACGGTAATCTTTCTACAAACACACTTAGGCTAAGGATACGTGACTAAGAAGTATAGTGAATCATTATTTTGAAAAGCCTGTTCATTAGCTTCTTCTAAAATATCTGTTAAACTAATATTGGTGAGATGATATCAACGGCGACTTGCTTTAAATCGATATCGTCCAATATGACTGGGGCAATGAGGTTCGCTTCAGCGAGAGAATTGAAAATATTAAATCTCTAAGTCTGCTATTGCAATCCGATTTTTTGCCAATATTGTTTTAAGCTAATTAGCCCTCTATGCTCCTTCACTTTTGTGAATCGAGCTTAGAATTTTTTCTTATTCCTGAAGCCGAGACGGTGTTTTACTGTTAATTTCTATCTGAATCTATTAGCTGTCCCTGTTTAAACTTTATCTGCTCCCAGTCGTCGAAATCGGAAGTACCTGCAACTATCTTAAGAGCGCTCCCTAACAGTTCTGAGGCGTTAACATTCTGTCGCGACAGGGCGCCGGCAACATTATATTCTTTGCCGGGCTTGTAAATGATGATGGCCTTATGCTCATCAATGAAATGTTCAAGGTTGGTGGTCTGTATAAATGTTCAGACTTCTTACTCCGTACAGGCAGTTACGGAGATTTTTTAAAGCCCATATGATTGCTAAGAGCTTTCGCTCATAAGTCGCAAAATCTTTTTATTTATCACGTAATGTTTGTGAAATGAGAGTAATGGGACGCCCATCTTGGGATAACACAGCCCATAGGCCATGTCCGGAATCGTCTGTGGTTAAGTCAAATGTTTTTTTAAAGTCGGAATATATTTATATATATATATATATAGTCCATGCTTTTTGTGAAAATCTTGGATTTTTCGTGGGAAAACTGGATGCCAGCGTTAAAAAACTTTATAAGATCCATTCAACGTATTTGACATGGTCTTCTTTATTTCCGGAAGCATCGTCCATGAGATATAGCAAATTTTTCCGTTTTTTTCCCTCAGAACATCGTCCACAGCTTTTTGGAATATGCTTGGGGCATTTTTTGGCCCAAAGGGAAGCCTACAAAATTCGTACATCCCGTTTTTAACAGAAAACGCAGCCTTTCCTTGGTCCAATTGTATCTGGTGGAAGCCAGATTTCAAATCCAAAGTTGTAAAATATTGCGCCTATTTAATAGTATTGTCGAAATAGAGGGTATGGGTATTTGTGATCGATGGTATTCTGATTTAGTTTTGTATGGCCCGTTTCATTGAAACCTTTTTATCTACAACGCATATGGGGTTATTGTAAGGTGACTTGGTCGGCTTTAATATCCCGCGTCGGCTACGACCATCGGGTAAGGGTACACCTTCGAGTATACAGGCTCCCCTCGTGTACACATGGTGGCTATTGTATTGATGTTGTAAGGCAGGACTCGTTTGGGTCCGCAAAGGCCTTTGTGTTTCGTTTTATCGTTTTACAAAATGCCTCTTTAATAGCGGCTGGTATACCGTCGCTATCCCTTCTATGAAGTTCACATTTTGACACGTCGTAAATTGCAAGGGTTCCGAACAATGACTATGTTCGATAACATTTTTTTACTAAATCTGTCTTGTATGTTTTGGTAATAAAAAGGTGAATTAAGCACTTTTATTTTATAAGTGTGCTTCGATGTATGGAATCGACAGTGACCTATCAACTGGCCTAAAGTGGGCCAACACGGATAACGGCTTAATATAGTTTTAAGAGGCGCCTGTGTCTGTGCTTGGTTTTCATACGACTTGTCCTCGGATTTACTCTGGGATGTAAAGTGTAGCTTTTGACTTTTCTTATACCAACTTTGTTTGGAGCGCGACGACGGGTTCTCCATGGGTTCGGAGTTCCTATGTTCCTGATAGCTCGTTGGTTGCCTTTACCGTGAAGAAGAATCTATTTTCATAGCCTCCGGTGTCTGACTTTGAACGTTCTATGGATAAGGGCGTTGCTTAGAGCTGCCCGACTTGGCCTGGCTCTTAGTGTAATCAGGGTTCCTGCCATGGCCACCTTGATTCCCAGAGTTTTGTGAGGTATTTTGGCCATTATTTTGACGTCGACCCTGGGCTCGTTGACCTCCACTCTTTTGGGATATTTCTTCAATATGCTTAGCAAAACTTAAAGTCAAGCCTAGCCAAAATTTCTTTTAAATTTAGAACCGTGCTATAAGAGGCTAGCGTGGCGTCTGCAGAGCCGCTTACTTTATTACGAATAATAGCGACTGCTCGATAATGCCTAGAACTATAAGGCTTAAAAATGTTATAGGCAGCGGTGGCTGCCTGTCTCATCGAGACATAATTTTCCTGCTTAACGTCAAATTCTGGTATAGATTTTACAATATCTAAAGACTCGTCGCATCTAACGACCTGGTTAACGGTAATAAGTTGATAAACGTCAATCTCAGGGACTGTAATTCTCGTATTTTGAACCTGTTGTGTAAGCTGACGAATTTTTTCGTCAAATGTACACAGTTTTTGTGTCCATTTTTGGGTTTCTTTCGGCCAACTTTAATGCCCTATAACTGGATATAAGCTCTTCGTCACTGCTATAAGACATTAAGTTACAAAAGTTAAGGGGCACATACAATTGTGTGACTATTTATACCCTGAACCTATTCAAAATGAGTAAAAAGGGTATAATGTATTTGTGCAAATGTATGTAACATGCAGAAGGAAGCATCTCCAACCCCATAAAGTATATATATTCGTGATCAGCATCAATAGCCGAGTTATGCCAACCTCAAAAGCTGCGCACTTAAAGTGTATGACTTCCATTGGTTTTTTATTGGTAATGGAATGTACCGCAACTTAACCATTGCATGTGATGTGCAGTGAAGGTGCATTTAAGATTTGGATACCATTATAATTGGAAAAATAAATTGCCTTCACCTCTAAGAACAGGTTTATAAGTTGCAGAAGAGCCATCTTTACGTCCATGATTGCCCGTGAAGCGATTGGCTGAACTACAGCGAACTTAGAAAATTTGTCGATGCACGTGAGCAAATGTTTGCGGTCGGTGGAAAATACATCCACGTGTAAATTTTGTCCAATATACGATTGAATTGATGTAACGCCTAGTTCCTGTTTCTTGGGGTGCCTGCGTATTTGATCTTTGCGCATGCTCTACAGTTTTCCGCGATTTCTATTGCTAAACGGCTCATTCTTGGGAAGAAATAATGTCGCGTTATTTCAGCTCCGGAGACTGGCTTCTCCACACAGGTTGTGGTATTTCACATCTTGCAGAAGGTGATGCTTATTGCCGATTTGCACTTCTCGACCACAAAGATGTAGGCTCCACAGTCACTAACAGTATAGTCTGAAGGTCCAGAGAAACTCCTCTATGTTGAACAGGGTAAACGGTAATCTTTCTACAAACACACTTAGGCTAAGGATACGTGACTAAGAAGTATAGTGAATCATTATTTTGAAAAGCCTGTTCATTAGCTACTTCTAAAATATCTGTTAAACTAATATTGGTGAGATGATATCAACGGCGACTTGCTTTAAATCGATATCGTCCAATATGACTGGGGCAATGAGGTTCGCTTCAGCGAGAGAATTGAAAATATTAAATCTCTAAGTCTGCTATTGCAATCCGATTTTTTGCCAATATTGTTTTAAGCTAATTAGCCCTATATGCTCCTTCACTTTTGTGAATCAAGCTTAGAATTTTTTCTAATTCCTGAAGCCGAGACGGTGTTTTAGTGTTAATTTCTATCTGAATCTATTAGCTTTCCCTGTTTAAACTTTATCTGCTCCCAGTCGTCGAAATCGGAAGTACCTGCAACTATCTTAAGAGCGCTCCCTAACAGATTAATGCTACGGGCCTTTTTATGGTGAACTCTTAATGTAGAAATTAGCGTTTCTATATGCCCTAAGTCGGTGGTAAGTAAGTATCTGTATTATGTGGTCTTGTGAAAATAGTTCCAAAGTCTTCTTTGACTCACCCCCGTATGATTCGAACGACGTCACGTTAGTTGTCGGTCCCAAGTAGCCCAAGTCGTCCCAAACAATCGCGTCTCCGTCTATGACGGGTACATAGTCCGATTGCGTATAGTCCGTCAGTTTTTTGATTGTTGCTGAGAGATCGAAAATCAACAGCAGGCCAAGACACATAAAGTAGTAAAGGATTAAAAGAAAATGTAATGAAAAACAATGCCTATAAAATTTTCTTACTTAATATTGTCCACCCTCCCTTTAGTGTGAACGGTCGACCCAAAATCTAATTCTACAACCCCTTCCACGTGGAGTGGGGTTAATTTGTTTCCTTATATTTTATTGGACTTCGCCAAAACCTTTTCTCCTATTTGATATGATTTGTTCGGCGTGTTCTTGTTTTCTCGTTCTCTATTCTTCCGCTGGGCCTCTTGTATTTTGGCTTTATGCCAACCTCAAAAGCTGCGCACTTAAAGTGTATGACTTCCATTGGTTTTTTATTGGTAATGGAATGTACCGCAACTTAACCATTGCAGGTGATGTGCAGTGAAGGTGCATTTGAGATTTGGATACCATTATAATTGGAAAAATAAATTGCCTTCACCTCTAAGAACAGGTTTATAAGTTGCAGAAGAGCCATCTTTACGTCCACGATTGCCCGTGAAGCGATTGGCTGAACTACAGCGAACTTAGCAAATTTGTTGATGCACGTGAGCAAATGTTTGCGGTCGGTGGAAAATACATCCACGTGTAAATTTTGTCCAATATACGATGGAATTGATGTAACGCCTAGTTCCTGTTTCTTGGGGTGCCTGCGTATTTGATCTTTGCGCATGCTCTACAGTTTTCCGCTATTTCTATTGCTAAACGGTTCATTCTTGGGAAGAAATAATTTCGCATTATTTGCTTCACATTTTTTTGTGCTTCTCAGTGCACTCCGCTGTGCTCCGCGGTAAAATATCTCTCTTTGTTTGTTTTGGTCGAAGGTCATCAGAAAACTGAATGACGTGTCTTACTTTTGCCTTTTAAATTATAAAGGTTTTCACAGAATGGGTTTGTGTCTCTTCCAAGATGATCTGATTTTTTAAACAATTTACTGGGCTGTCAGTAGTCTCGATAGAGTGGGTTAAGGACTCTTCGCTGTGTTTATTAGCGACTTCTGAATTCGGGGACTGTTCTGAGGCGTTAACATTCTGTCGCGACAGGGCGCCGGCAACATTATATTCTTTGCCGGGCTTGTAAATGATGATGGCCTTATGCTCATCAATGAAATGTTCAAAGTTGGTGGTCTGTATAAATGTTCAGACTTCCTACTCCGTACAGGCAGTTACGGAGATTTTTTAAAGCCCATATGATTGCTAAGAGCTTTCGCTCATAAGTCGCAAAATCTTTTTCTTTATCGCGTAATGTTTGTGAAATGAGAGTAATGGGACGCCCATCTTGGGAAAACACAGCCCATAGGCCATGTCCGGAATCCTCTGTGGTTAAGTCAAATGTTTTTTTGTAGTCGGAATATATATATATATATATATATATATATATATTTATATATATAGTCCATGCTTTTTGTGAAAATCTTGGATTTTTCGTGGGAAAACTGGATGCCAGCGTTAAAAAACTTTATAAGATCCATTCAACGTACTTGACATGGTCTTCTTTATTTCCGGAAGCATCGTCCATGAGATATAGCAAATTTCTCCGTTTTTTTCCCTCAGAACATCGTCCACAGCTTTTTGGAATATGCTTGGGGTATTTTTTGGCCCAAAGGGAAGCCTACAAAATTCGTACATCCCGTTGTTAACAGAAAACGCCGCCTTTCCTTGGTCCAATTGTATCTGGTGGAAACCAGATTTCAAACCCACAGTTGTAAAATATTGCGCCTATTTAATAGTATTGTCGAAATAGAGGGTATAGGGTATTTGTGATCGATAGTATTCTGATTTAGTTTTCTATGGCCCGTTTCATTGACACCTTTTTTATCTACAACGCATATGGTGACTTGGTCGGCTTTAATATCCCGCGTCGGCTACGACCATCGGGTAAGGGTACACCTTCGAGTATACAGGCTCCCCTCGTGTACACATGGTGGCTATTGTATTGATGTTGTAAGGCAGGACTCGTTTGGGTCCGCAAAGGCCTTTGTGTTTCGTTTAATAGCGGCTGATTTAATATATCAAATGGTATTAGAGATTTATTAGAATTTGATTTTAGGGACGAGATTATTTAAATTTGGTCAGAAGAGATAATTGCATATTTAATCCTAATATGTACATATGTTTAGAATTAATTTGAATTATTTGGCAGTAGTGCAAATTAAATTGGGAATTTTTCCTATTGAATAGAGATAGACATGCACATATTTACAAATGCAAGCACCTGCTAGAACATATGCATGTATTTAGCAACTTGTAGGAGATATAAAAATGTTTTAGGCTGCCAAAAGGCAAGCAGAGAACATTTAATATATCGGATGATATGAGAGAATTATTGGAGTTTGATTTTAGGGACGGGATTATTTATAATTGTATATTTAATTTTAATATGTACATATGTTTAGAATTAATTTAAATTATGTTGCAGCAGTGCAAATTTAAATAGGGAATTTTTCTCATTGATTGCAGATAGACATGTTAATATAAACAGATCCAAGTATACTCTAGTGTATTTGTATGTATAATTATAGATCAATTTAGTAAATTGTAAATAGATATAATTACATTCTGACTTGCCAGAAGGCAGGCAGAGAGTATTTAGTACAGTCGTTTTAAATGGTATAGAGACGATTTAAGAAAGGTTGGCTTAATGGATGTTGGGCGTCAGACAGTTTAGGATATGTTAATATGGAGATGTACATTTTGGAGATTTGGTGTTCTTTGGGCGACTCTTGTATGCGTAGGTTAGCATCAATGAGTTTCCAATTGGAGCAAGGGTGTATTGCTACATTTATGTATGTGCTCACAATTTGCACACAAACATAAAAGTGTATCAGACAGAAAGTAGGCAGGTGCCTCTAAAATAGTTGAACACTTGTAGACAATACTTGGGCTCCTTAGGACAATCTAAAATGTACTTGGATGAATTAGTATATTCAAAGCTATTAAAGTGCAATTGTACTAGGCGAATAGTCCCAGAAATAGACTCATCCAGTAATCCTTTAGATTCCTATTAAGTATGTTATTATTTTGTTTTATTTCCTTTTTTAGTTTTCCTTTATCAAGTTTTTCCACTGTTGTCACGAATAGGACAAGTTGATGAGCTGTCTCTTTTGGGAGAGAAAAAGAATTTAGGGTTTAATTTTCATATTGCCACAGGAATGAGTAGTTTTAGGTAGTTATTATTATAAGTAGTATTTGTATTATATTTTTTAATTTAGGGGTTAAGTGTTGTCTAATTTCTAGAATTTTTATATATATATAATTTGAATTTCATATTGAAATTGTATTAGGACGGCACTTCGGGTTGACTGGGCAAATAAATTTGGCTTAGAGTTTGGACGGCACCTTTATTTGGCTGGGCAGATATATATTTATCTCTATCTTTTATATTCGATAGAATTGAGGCTCTTATGGCACGTATACTGGCAGTGCAGTTTGTTAGTTGGTATGTCTTAATACAGGTGAGTATATTGGCTCAGAAATGGCGAGCAGAGATATACAGCCTTCGTCAGGAGAGATTAAAAAATACACTTTTGCGGTTATTGCCATAGTCTCTATTTCGATCGCTTAAAACGATAGACATGCACATCTGATTTTTATATATAATTTGAATTTCATATTGAAATTGTATTAGGACGGCACTTCGGGTTGACTGGGCAGATAAATTTGGCTTAGAGTTTGGACGGCACCTTTATTTGGCTGGGCAGATATATATTTATCTCTATCTTTTATATTCGACAGAATTGAGGCTCTTATGGCACGTATACTGGCAGTGCAGTTTGTTAGTTGGTATGGCTTAATACAGGTAAGTATATTGGCTCAGAAATGGCGAGCAGAGATATACAGCCTTCGTCAGGAGAGATTAAAAAATACACTTTTGCGGTTATTGCCATAGTCTCTATTTTGATCGCTTAAAACGATAGACATGCACATCTGATTTTTATATATAATTTGAATTTCATATTGAAATTGTATTAGGACGGCACTTCGGGTTGACTGGGCAGATAAATTTGGCTTAGAGTTTGGACGGCACCTTTATTTTGCTGGGCAGATATGTATTTATCTCTATCTTATATATTCGATAGAATTGAGGCTCTTATGGCACGTATACTGGCAGTGCAGTTTGTTAGTTGGTATGGCTTAATACAGGTGAGTATATTGGCTCAATAATGGCGAGCAGAGATATACAGCCTTCGTCAGGAGAGATTAAAAAATACACTTTTGCGGTTATTGCCATAGTCTCTATTTCGATCGCTTAAAACGATAGACATGCACATCTGATTTTTAAATATAATTTGAATTTCATATTGAAATTGTATTAGGACGGCACTTCGGGTTGACTGGGCAGATAAATTTGGCTTAGAGTTTGGACGGCACCTTTATTTGGCTGGGCAGATATATATTTATCTCTATCTTTTATATTCGATAGAATTGAGGCTCTTATGGCACGTATACTGGCAGTGCAGTTTGTTAGTTGGTATGGCTTAATACAGGTGAGTATTTTGGCTCAGAAATGGCGAGCAGTGTGTTTTCAACAGGTAAGTTTGTGATTGTACATTATTAATTGATATTTGATTTGATATTAATATTTATTTACTATTTTAAGGTATTATTAATTTATATTCCCCAGTGCAAGAGCTTGCTAGTAGATATGTATGTATGGTTATAGGTCTTGATAGTAATTTGTAGGAGGATATACAAATGTTTTAGCCTGCCAAAAGGCAAGCAGAGAACATTTAATATATCAAATGATATGAGAGAATTATTAGAATTTAATTTTGGGACGAGATTTAGATTACATAATCTGCCTATCAAATATAAAGGTGCCGTCCAATACTGTAAGCCATAATGTATCAATGCCCAGTCAACCCGAAGTGCCGTCCTAATACAATTTCAATATGACATTGCAAATTATATATAAAAATCAGATGTGCATGTCTATCGTTTTAAGCGATCAAAATAGAGACTATGGCAATAACCGCATAAGTGCATTTCTTAATCTCTCCTGACGAAGGCTGATATCTCTGCTCGCCATTTCTGAGCCAATATACTATACCTGTATTAAGCCATACCAACTAACAAACTGCACTGCCAGTATACGTGCCATAAGAGCCTCAATTCTATCGAATATAAAAGATAGAGATAAATATATATCTGCCCAGCCAAATAAAGGTGCCGTCCAAACTCTAAGCCAAATTTATCTGCCCAGTCAACCCGAAGTGCCGTCCTAATACAATTTCAATATGAAATTCAAATTATATATAATAAATATTAATATCAAATCAAATATCAATTAATAATGTACAATCACAAACTTACCTGTTGAAAACACACTGCTCGCCATTTCTGAGCCAATATACTCACCTGTATTAAGACATACCAACTAACAAACTGCACTGCCAGTATACGTGCCATAAGAGCCTCAATTCTATCGAATATAAAAGATAGAGATAAATATATATCTGCCCAGCCAAATAAAGGTGCCGTCCAAACTCTAAGCCAAATTTATCTGCCCAGTCAACCCGAAGTGCCGTCCTAATACAATTTCAATATGAAATTCAAATTATATATATCTAAAAATTCTAGAAATTAGACAACACTTAACCCCTAAATTAATAAATATAATACAAATACTACTAATAATAATAACTACCTAAAACTACTCATTTCTGTGGCAATATGAAAATTAAACCCTAAATTCTTTTTCTCTCCCAAAAGAGACAGCTCATCAACTTGTCCTATTCGTGACAACAGTGGAAAAACTTGATAAAGGAAAACTAAAAAAGGAAATAAAACCAAATAATAACATACTTATTAGGAATCTAAAGGATTACTGGGTGAGTCTATTTCTGGGACTATTCGCCTAGTACAATTGCACTTTAATAGCTTTGAATATACTAATTCATCCAAGTACATTTTAGATTGTCCTAAGGAGCCCAAGTATTGTCTACAAGTGTTCAACTATTTTAGAGGCACCTGCCTACTTTCTGTCTGATACACTTTTATGTTTGTGTGCAAATTGTGAGCACATACATAAATGTAGCAATACACCCTTGCTCCAATTGGAAACTCATTGATGCTAACCTACGCATACAAGAGTCGCCCAAAGAACACCAAATCTCCAAAATGTACATCTCCATATTAACATATCCTAAACTGTCTGACGCCCAACATCCATTAAGCCAACCTTTCTTAAATCGTCTCTATACCATTTAAAACGACTGTACTAAATACTCTCTGCCTGCCTTCTGGCAAGTCAGAATGTAATTATATCTATTTACAATTTACTAAATTGATCTATAATTATACATACAAATACACTAGAGTATGCTTGGATCTGTTTATATTAACATGTCTATCTGCAATCAATGAGAAAAATTCCCTATTTAAATTTGCACTGCTGCAATATAATTTAAATTAATTCTAAACATATGTACATATTAAAATTAAATATACAATTATAAATAATCCCGTCCCTAAAATCAAATTCTAATAATTCTCTAATACCATTTGATATATTAAATAATTTCTGCTTGCCTTTTGGCAGCCTAAAACATTTTTATATCCTCCTACAAGTTGCTAAATACATAGCATATGTACTAGCAGGTGCTTGCACTTGTAAATATGTGCATGTCTATCTCTATTCAATAGGAAAAATTCCAAATTTAATTTGCACTGCTGCAAAATAATTCAAACTAATTCTAAAACATATGTACATATTAGGATTAAATATGCAATTATCTCTTCTGACCAAATCTAAATAATCTCGTCCCTAAAATCAAATTCTAATAAATCTCTAATACCATTTGATATATTAAAT